>NC_080174.1:16593453-16803411 GCF_950295315.1 Erinaceus europaeus
TATAGTTAAAAACAAAAACAAAAACACGTTAATTTCCAAAACTGTGAGCTCTTAGACACAAGTCAATCCAGGCAAATGAGATTAGAGGATTGAAAAGTATTAAGAGAGAGATCTCATCACTCCAAATACAATGGTTAAACCTAGAGGAAACACTGGAGAAATGAGCCAGGACAGAAGTCCAATAAAAAAAAATAAGTTTGAAATGAAAGAATAGGTTCCTTTAAATTTTTTTTCATTTTTATGTGGTGGGAGGGCTAATGGTTTACAATACAGTCATTAGTACAGTGCCATGTCTCATCACTCTGTGAGAGTTCTCTGCAGAACACTCTCACCCACAATCTATATCTTCACAGGGAGTTGGGCGGTAACGCAGGGTTAAGTGCACGTGGCGCAAAGGCCAAGCACCGGCCTAAGGATCCGGGTGCGGAGTCCCGGGCTCCCCACCTGCAAGGGAGTTCCTTCACAGGTGGTGAAGCAGGCCTGCAGATGTCTATCTTTCTCTCCCCCTCTCTGTCTTCCCCTCCTCCTCCTCTCTCCATTTCTCTCTGTCCTATCCAACAATGACGACATCAATAAAAACAATAATTACAATAAAAAAAAAACATCTTCATGCACCAGCACTACAAGCTTATTTTCACCCTCTCCCTCCCTCTCCTTCCCCAGAGTCCTGTTCTTTGTTGCAATACATCATGCCTAGTTCAAGTTTCACTTTGTGTTCTCCCTCCCTGTCCAAAAGTATTCCATTTAAGTTGACAGAGCAAGTCTTTTTCAAACAACCCCCCCCCCTTCCATTGAATACATTGCAGTGAAAGACCATTATCTACAAGGAGAAGATAAAAAGACTTAAGGGAACCTTTAACAAGATGGATATTGCCATAGTGCAGAAATGAAAGCGACATAAAGTGGGGTAGGGGTGGCAATCAAGAGCAGATTGGTTTCCTGGTTCTCTGTGTGAATAAATATACTTGCTAAGTACAGAGTCAAATGAACTTGGTACCACAACATACTCACAGGAGAGAGAGGCAGATATAAGTTGATCAGATACACTTAAATTGGGTGAGTTTATTTTACCAAATGACTCAATATATAGCTAGCAAAAGCTATATAAAAAAAAAGTGAGTCCAGAAATTGCACATGGGATATAGACAACAATCAGCATAGAAACTGATAAAGTGTGTTGGTTGCTTAACTGTTTAATATAAAGATAACTATTTGTAACATATATATATTTCATTGTCATTACGTTTTATGGCTGGAGCTTGGTGCCTGAGTAATGAGTTGATTCACTGCTCCTGGCAGCCATTTTTTTCTCTTCCCCCTACCCTTTCTTTTAGTTAATAGGAAAGAAATTGAGAAGTGAGGAGGAGACAGAAAAGGAAAGAGAAAGAGACATCTGCTGCTCTGCTTCACAACTCTTGTGAAGCTCCTCCCTGAAAGTGGGGGATGGGGGCTTGAACCCAGGTCCTTGCTCATGGTAATTTATGTGCTCAACTTGGTGCTCCAAGGGTGCTATCCCTAAAGGTAGCTATTCTAAAAGGATAAAAATAGATTACTTAAAGATGAGATCTTGGGAGCTAGTGAAGTAGCATACTTGGATAGTATGATGTATTGCCGCGTGTGTAAGCCATGTTTAAACCTGATGTTCACAGCGCTGAAGGAAGCACCAGGTGCTGTGGTCTCTTTCTCTCTCTCCTTTTCTGTCTGTATCTTTAAAAGGAAGGAAGGAAGACAAGATGGTGGGGACTGCTTTGGTTGTTTTTTGATAGCTAAGGAAGGACAAAAAATAAATGGAAACTCTGAACAACTACAGATTTTGTTTCAAGTATGGGAAATTTGCAATATGATAAACAATTCGAGAAATGATCAGTAGCTTCTAAACAAAGAGACTGAAAATAAAATTATTACATGTCCTATGGAAGGCAGGAAAGAAAATTTTAATAATCTATGAAGACCATCAGCAGAAAACATGAAATAAAAACTCAAGGCACACATGGGTTCTAATGTTCTTATATTAATAGTAGATGCATATAGACCAAAACTGTATTATTCAAATGCAGAGCTTATTACGATGAATTTTTAAGTACTTTTCCAATTGTGGTAATATTGATTACCAGACCTTTTCATTTATTCCTGATCCAGGACCTTATGCAGACACTTCACCATTTTGAACACAGGTCATTTTGAATTCAGAGACATCAAGAAGGAGACAGAAGAGGGAAACATCAAGAGGGAGACACCACAGCACTAAAGCTTCCCCCATTGCATGGCAACTCCATACAGTCCTCTGGACAGCAGAGGCCTTAACTTACCCAAATGAGCTTTCTCTCTGGTCCTGAATGTGTTTGATGAGTACACTCCCCACCTTCTCTAAGCAAATGCCAAATTCTCTTCCATAGTCCATCCAGCCCCCTCTATCCTTTCAACACTCACCTCTCCCTCACTGGTAATCTCATTTCTGCATTTGGAGCCCAAGGATAGAATCCCTTTTTATTTGACTTTGTCCTGTTGCATTACTAGAATATATATAATTTAGTTTAGCTGTCTGTTGTTTTTGAACTACACCTAAAGTGGCGCTGTATAACAAGAGCTATATTGTGATACTGACAACCCAATGAAAGCTGATAAAACAACAAAAATATTGGGGAAAATCAGAATTTAAGGCAAGGCCATACATTAACAGTCAAACTAAATGGCTTGATATGATGATAAAAAGAACATTGCAAGGACAAGATACTGGCATTCAACTATGACTCTTTAGTCACTATCAGGCCATCCTATCAGCTGGGGCCCTAGTCGGGGAGTCCTGAGATTCCCAAACAGACATGATGGGCCTAGACCTTGAATAAATGCCTCTCTCCATTGCTACCAGTCATCTCTATCAGGAACAACACAATAGACTCCTTTGTGAGTCCCCATAGGACCTTGCCTTCAACTTGGATCAACAACAGTAGAGAATGTTTCATCCTCCTAAGGGAGGGTGGACAACATACTCTATGCTACACCTGAGGAAGATGGGTCCTGATATTTGGGCAGCTTGGAACATTCCTACTCATGACCACAGAATGTGAGCTCAGATCTACAGGGATTCAGAGTGCTGGGAAATTGTGCCGATGCAGTCACATCTGCCATGTTGTCCCCTCAGGCTACTGCTAGTTCCCATGAAAGTTGGGACATTCTCAGAGTGCCTGTTCTGCCATGTTGTACCCTCAGGGCATTGTCTATATCCCCGCGATATTTGGAGTGCTTTGGTTACTCCTCCCCCCTTCCATTCTCAGGAGAGTTATCATCCTATCCTGGAGTGTTATGGTTACTCCTCCCCCTTCCCATTCTCACGAAAGCTACTCCTATAAAATCACTTCTTCTTCCGCACCTCGCTCTCTTGCCAGCGCTTCACTCTGGTGTTCAGACGCAGGAAAGGTTACTGCGTGAGGCGGCCATTTTCGCTACCTCCACGTGGCCCAACCTGCCTCTCTAGCACCCAACTCTGAGGTGCCAGCGCAAATAAAGATTTGTGTTTCCTCTTCGCTCCGGACCCCCTCTCTCTCTTCTCCGTGGCCCGCGCACAACAACAGCAGAGGTCACATAGGCTCCTAAGCTGAATATGGGCCCCAGACCACATCAAATTGATGGGGGTTTGCAGTCAACAGTATCTATACACCTTTCCCATATTTGGGAGCTACTCTCTTCCCTGATCCAGATTTCTGGTCCTTTTTCTAGCCATGACATCATCTCCCCAGACAATAACTTGGATCCACCTGCATATCAGATTTCAGGCTCAGGAGAAAAAAAAAAAACTAGTATAGCCACAGGCCCTTTGGAATATAATCAAAATATGCCTACTAGCTATCTAAAAAACAGTGACCCTCCCCCCCAACTCTTCATCTGCACTACTCCAGTCTTTAGGTTCTTGATTAATCAACAACTTGTTGGGCTTTATATGTTAACTCTCTTTTCAGCCACCAGGTTCCAGATGCTAGCATGATGCCAACCACACATCCCTGAACAGACATCCCCACCAGTGTGTCCTGGAGCTTTGCTTCCTCAGAGCCCTGCCCCACTAGGGAAAGAGAGAGACAGGCTGGGACTATGGATCAACCTGCCAATGCCCATGTTCAGCAAGGAAGCAATTACAGAAGCCAGAGACCTTCCACCTTCTGCACTCCATAACTCTGGGTCCATACTCCCAGAGGAATAAAGATTAAGAAAGCTATCAAGGGAGGGGGTGGGATACAGAGTTCTAGTGGTGAGAATTGTGTGGAGTTGTACCCATCTTATCCTATGGTTTTGTCAATGTTTCCTTTTCATAAATACAAAAAAAAAAAAAAAGCATTCCATCTTGTGACGATCACGTGAACATTCCGCCCAGAGGTAGAAATGTGAACTTGTTATACATTTAAAAACATAGTGTTGGGAAACACAGAGCATAAATCGATTTGAAGGAGATATTGAGCTGAGACCAACAAAAACTCATGTGATTGAAACCCCAATTAAGATCTGGAATATGGGACAATCATTCCCACCTCTTCAGGTGTGTCCACTTCTGGCCATTTCCTAGTCTCTTCGCCCATACACAACTACAACTACCGTTTTCTGTCACAACAGCCTATTTTATGGTCTGTCTTTTCATTTCATATATATGTTCTTAAACTGAAAACTTACATGCTTGGAATTGTGAAATATTCTCTTTGTGGATTTTCATTTGCTTAACTCTTTTTTGAGATTCATGTTCTATATCAATAGTTTTTTATATTTATTTATTTTTCCTTTTGTTGCTCTTTTTTATTGTTGTTGTAGTTATTATTGTTGTCGTCACAGTTAGATAGGACAAAGAGAAATGAAGAGAGGAGAGGAAGACAGGGTGAGAGAAAGACACCTGCAGACCTGCTTCACCGCTTGTGAAGCAACTCCCCTGCAGGTGGGGAGCTGGGGGCTGGATCCAGGATCCTTAATCCTTTAGCCACGTCCGCTAAACCCACTTTGGCTACCGCCCTACTCACTCAATAGTCTATTATTTACTACTGATTGGTGTACCCTTGGCAGCTATACCACATTTCAACTATTTGCCTCTTGAAGGACATGTGGGTTCTTTCCAGATCTGAATTAATCATAAATATAGTTGCTGTCAACCTTCCATACAAAATACGAAACAGATATTGGCAGACCTATAATTAGATTATTTGCATGTACCTCAGTTAGAAGCAAAGTAAGCATGCTAACATTTAATGATTAGAAAATCTGGGTGCCAAGAAGGCTGAGAGGTGATGCATTGGCACCAGTTAAGCACACACAGTACGAAGAGCAACAACTCGTGCAAAGATCCAGGTTCGAGCCCCAGCTTCCTACCTGCATGGGGAGATGCTCCACAAGTGGTGAAGCAGATCTGTAGTTGTGTATCATTCTCTCTCCCTTTCTGTCTACCCCATCAATTTCTTTCTGTCCAATCTCCCTGCCCCCGTCCCAAATAGTGTCCTCTGGGAACAGTGGATTTGTAGTGTCAACACAGAGCCCCAACAATATCCCTGGAGGTTAAAAAAAAAAAAAGGGAAAGGAAAGTGAAGAAAAGGAAAGGAAAGGAAGTAAAAGAAGAGAAAAGAAAAAAGAAAAGAAAAATTCAGCCAACTTGTAGATGCTACTATGATGCCATCCTGACTTCCTTGGGCAGATGACCTCACCAATGTGTCATGGAACTTCACCTCCCCAGAGCCCTACACCAACAGGGAAAGACAGAAACAGGCTGGGGGTATGGACTGACCTACCAACACCACTGTCCAGTGGAGATTTAAGGAGAGCCAGGAGATAGCTCACCTGGTAGAGTACACTCTTTACCATACACAAGGACCTTGACTCAAGCACCTGGTACCACATGGGAACTGTGGCATTATATCACTTTTTTCTGTCTCGTTCTTTCTCCCTCTCTGTCTCTTTATTCTAAGGTAGAAGGAGAAGAAAAAAAAATCAGGAGTAGTGGAATTGTGTGGGTGTAAGGTTCCAGTGGATACTGAAAGTTAATAGCAAAACAAGATAAGTTGGACAATGCAATTGACAAGGCTAATCCATATAAATGAATACATACAGGTACATCAAAGCATTCACTCAATATTACAAGGTAAGGAGTTTTTTCAAATCTATATTCAATGTTCACAAAAAATGACCATGAATCAAGTCATAGCACAAATGAATCTAAAGTCTTTAAAAATGGATATCACAGAGACCAGGATCTCTACCCAGTGTGCAACTGGATTAGGAACAAGAGAAGATAGTTGTAAAAGTCAATCAGGTAACTTAAAAATTCACCATATCAGGGGCAAAGCTAAGATGGTGACTTGGCAACAATACCTGGCCTGAGCTATGCAAGGAGGCTGCTTTAAAGCTTGGAATCCCAGATTCCTTGAAAATTCCATTTCAAGCACCAAAAAACAACTGCAAGAACAAAACCTACCTCTTTTTCTTCTGGAAAGTGATCTATACCATTTGATACTGCATCTCCTGATCTCAACCAGATCAGTGCAGCCAGTACCACCTCAGCATGTCTCATTTTGGACTGTGTCTGGATGCTGGACATAGAATGTCAACCCTTAAGCTCCAGTACTCTGATGAGACCTTTCCCAGCTCATAGGACTCCCTAATTCCATTTCAGCCACCAACTTGTAGATGCTACCATGATGTCATCCTGATTTCCCTGGGCAGATGACCTCAGTGTGTCCTGGAACCTCACCTCCCAAGAGCCCTATACCAACAGGGAAAGATAGAAACAGGCTGGGGGTATGGATTGACCTGCTAACACCAGTGTCCAGTAGAGAAGCAATTACAGAAGCCAGACCTTCCACCTTCTGCACCCCATAAAGAATTTTGGTCCATACTCCCAGAGGGATAAAGAATAGGGAAGCTTCCAGTGAAGGGCATGGAATACAGAACTCTAGTGGTAGAAATTGTGTGGAATTGTATCCCACTTAATCTATGGTCTTGTTGATCATTATTTAACAAAACAAACAAAAACTACCAGGGTAGGAAGGGGGGAGAAGGGATACTGGATCAAGAAAATTATCAAACAGGGGACTGGGTGGTGGCACACCTGGTTCAACTTACATGTTCCAATACGCAAGGACCAGCCTCAGATTCTACCTGCAGTGGGAAAGCTTTGTGAATGGTGAAGCAGGGCTTTCGGTGTCTCTCTTTTCCTCACCCTCTTTACTTCCCCCTACCTTCTCAATTTATGGCTGCCTCTGTGCAATAAATAAAGATAATAATTTAAAAAATTAAAAAGTTAATTATCAAAGAGTACATATATATTAATGAAGATAATGATAAAATCATTCCTTGAGGTTTTAACAAAACAAAAAAATCACCATACCCAGAGATTAGTATGGAAATAATAAAAATCACAAATACTGTTAATGGGGTTATGACATTTCTGATATGTTACTGAAATGTGACTATGTTTTTTTTAATCATTTCATTTAAAACTTTAAAAAAATTCTACCTGTTTTGAAATTATAGAGCATAAAGTTTTGGAGGGCAGTTTTTTTCTCTCTCTCTCTTTCATCATCTGGATTTCACTATTTGGGGCTGATTTTTTTTAGGCCAAGAAAGAGAGACATAATTTCAAAGCTTCCTTCAGTGCTATGGGGATTTGGGGCTCGAAGCTGGGTTGTTGGCTTGACAAAATAGATACCTTCCCAGATAAACTAACTCAATGGCCAGTTTTTAATTTACAAATGACTGCTTTGTTTTTAAAGTTGTATTAACACCATTTATGGATTATAAATAAATTCCTATATAAACTATTCTCACATGTATTTATTTTTAATTTATTTATTGGGGTATTAATGGTTTACAGTCGACAGTACAATACAATAATTCATATATGTGTAACATTTCCCATTTTTCCACATAACAATTTAACCCCCACTAGGTCCTCCTCTGCCATCATGTTCCAGGACCTGAATCGATAAGGGTTTATTTTAATTGACCTGTTATGCTGTATGAGTAAAATTTAGCATTAAGTCCTGATGACATGCTGTAATGAGCAAGCTTCACCTTAATCACTGTAACAATTTTCTGGAGTATAAGTTTTTCATGATTACTCTTAATATTATTATGGAAAGCTTAACCTTTTTTTTTCCAACTTATTTATTTCTTTATTTCTTGCCACCAGGATTATTGCTGGGGCTCAGTGCCAGCACTACAAAACCACTGCTCCTGGAGGCCATTTTTTTCTTTTCTTTCTTTCTTTTTTTTTTTTTTTACTCCCCTTTCTATTTTTTATTTGATAGGACAGAGAGAAATTGAGAAAGGAGGTGGATGCAGAGAGGGAGAGAGAAAGATAGACACCTGCAGACGCTTTTCACCTCTTATGAAGCATCCCTGCTACAGGTGCAGAGTGAGGGCTTGAACCCAGACCCTTGCACGGGTCCTTGTGCATAGTACTATTTTAATTTTAATGAGAGAGATACAGAATGAAAGATAGTAAGAGAGACACCAGCTAGAGTACTGCACAGTTCTGGTTTATGGTGGTGCTAAGGATTCAACTTGAGACTTCAGAGCCTCAGGCATGAAAGTCTTTAGTATAACTTTTATGCTGTCTCCCCAGCCCTAAAGCTTAACCTTTTATTTATTTTTACTAAAGAGAAGCAGAGTGATTTAGTTGAGGAGAGGAACAGGGAGACAGAGAAAATGAGAGACTCCAGATATATTACCCCAGTGCTCATGAAGCCTCACTCTTGAGTTGAGGACTGGGGACTTGAACCTGGGGTCCTAATGCACTGTCACATGTGCTTGTCTTCTGGATGAGCCACCACCCAGCCCCAAGCCTGAAACAATTTTTAATTCAATTTCAAATTTGACTCGGTGAATTTTTAAAACTCAATTTAGGAGTAGATTAGCACATTTTCAGTACCATAGCTTCTAAGAACATGAGATGTATTTCAATGAGTTGAAATCCTTTTACTGTTTCTCAGTAGCATTACAATGTTTCTAATATAAGTTTATGTGGTTCTTATTGATTCCTAGGTATTATAGATTAGTTGCTATTATTACTGACATCTGTCCTATTAAATTTTCTCCTTTCTGTTGTTTGCAGATAAACAATGAATCTATTATGTATTGATTTTGCAAGTAGGCCCCATTACTGAATTTTCTAATTATTTCTCATCTTTTCTTGTTGGTTCTTTTGGGTTTTCCAGGACTATAAAAGTGCTACCTATTACTATTGAAGAAAATCCCCCCCATCATATATTCAGTTCTTATTTCTTCTTCCTCTAAATCATGGACAAGTTCACCTCTAGAAAATAATGTTAGAAGATATTTAGTGTGGCAGTATTGGTGGGGTTCTTTACTTCTGAGTCTAATAAGAATGTTTCCATTGTTCACTACTAAGTCACCTCCAAGCCAGTCAATAACTAAAAAAAAAAGGATGATTAAAATTCGAAAATGCAAGAACAAAATTAAGGCCAAAGTGCTCCATTATATCAAAACATGTGAAGACTATAAACACAGCTGTCCTAAATTGTTTTCCAGATTGGTGACAAACTAAGTGCTCTCTACAAAAGACACGTTCAACTCAAATGCAGAGAAATTCAAAAGGCAGGCACGGAAATAGGAGGTGAAAACGAAGCAAAGAGAAGATGGAGTAATGATATTAGCATCAAGCCAACCAGTCAGAGGTGTTTGACGAAATAAGGAAACATACTTAAAAGAATAATAAAGGACTAAGTAAGATAGCTCACCTGAGGTGGTGCTTGCTATACCATGCTCATTATCAGGGTTCAAGTTCCTTGTGTACATCACATGGGGTTATGGCTCTGGGGGAATTTTCCATGCCGTTTATCTATCTATCTATCTATCTATCTATCTATCTATCTATCTATCTATCTATCTATCATCTATCTATCTATCTATCTATCTCTCCTGCCCTCCCTCCTTCCCAGAAAAAAAATTCACCAGAAACAGTAAAATATTGGCAATAAAAAAAAGTTAAAATGCACAGATAGACATGATTTTTTTTAACTATTACACTGTAAATACCAAAATGAGAAGCGATAACTAGATGCTCAGTTTGGTCACCATTGTGAAATTTGGACATCTTGTATCACTGTCAGGAAAACAAACAAACAAAAAATCCTTCCATCTTAGATAAACTACAGAAACAACCACAACACATGAGTCTTCTATTCTATAAAAATAAAGGCCTAAGGCCTTTCTCTGTAAGTTGTTGACTCCTTGGGAAAGCAACATTTTCTCTGACACCTGTAGATATCCTTTCTTCCTATATGATAATCATGATAGTGTCCTCTTACTACTAATGGAAAAAAGGGAACAGATACACTTTGCATATTTTATTCATTTAAATATTGACTATATCCTTTATTCAAGAAGCCCAATTCTATTGAAGTTTGGACTCTACTGAAAATAAAAATATTTTTCTTAATGCTAAACCCTTTCTTTGAACTTTTCTTGGCTACAACCTCAAGGCACGTATAAAAGGCAGAGGATAAAACAAACATATTTGGACAAAAATAGACAAATATACTAAAAATAGACAAATATATCAGAAACTGATAGGAACATTATACAAACATTAACTCACATTTTTTTTCATCCATTAAGGATACCCTCCACCACCACCACCACCCCAAAATAAGGTGCATGAAATTTGAAAAATACTCAAAATACACTTAGCAATTTTTTAAAAATATTTTTTATATTTATTTTCCCTTTTGTGGCCCTTGTTTTTTTATTGTTGTTGTAGTTATTGATGTCATCATTGTTAGATAGGAAATGGAGGGGGGAGATAGAGAGGGGGACATAAAGACAGACACCTGGAGTCCTGCTTCACCACTTGTAAAGCGATTCCTCTGCAGATGGGAAGCCCGAGCTCGAACGGGATTCTTAAGCAGGTTCTTGAGCTTTGTGCCATGTGTTCTTGCGCTTTGCATCACGTGCGCGTAACCCACTGCACTAACCGCCCGACTCCCCCATACACTTAACAATTTTGTCTCTCTTGGTTGAAGAAAAATGAAGGTGTTTGTATTACTTTGGTAAAACTGATAACAAGCATAGCATTTTCCTAGATAGCCATGGTTATTTACTGCCAACCAGTAATCCCTTGACCATGGGTTTTCCAGTCGTTATTTACTTGGAGGTGAAGCAATTACCTTTGCTTTCCCAGAAGCCTTTATGTGTTCTCTCCAAGCTGAGCTTTCTGATTTCTGGCCACGTCACTCAGCTGTTAATAGTTTGGGCTCTGTATGGAACTGCTTTGCTTTGACCTCTAGTTTGGCTACTCATTGTGTATCCTTGAGCAATGAACTGTTCTCCTGATTTCTTACTAATGAAACAGGTGTATATCTCAGGGCCAGCAGTAGAACATACACATCACCATGTGAGAGGACCCTGGTCCCCAGCTGTAGGGGAGAAGCTTCACGAACAGTGGAGCAGTGCTGCAGGTGGTCGGTCTCTCTCTCTCTCTCTCTCTCTCTCTGTCTGTCTGTCTGTCTCTCTCTCTCCCCTCCCTCCCTCTCTCTGTTTTGTTTTTGCTGTTAGGGTTATTGCTGGGGCTTGGTTCCAGCATGATGAATTTATGGCTCCTGTGACCATTTTTTCCCCATTTCTTTTCTTTCTACTTTATTTTTATTTGACAGGACAGAGAGAAATTGAGAGGGAAGGGGAGATAGGGAGAGAGAAAGATATACATCTCTGCAGGTGGGGAGTGGGGGGAAAGCTTCATGAGTGGTGAAGCAGATCTGCAGGTGTCTCTCTGCCTCTCTCCTTTATCTCCCCCTCCCCACTCAATTTCTCTCTGCTCTATTCAGTACTAAATAAATAAATAAATAAATAAAAATAAGAGAAAGAGGGCCAGGCCGTGGCACACAGGTTAAACACACATAATATTAAGTGAAGGATCCGCACAAGGATCCAGGTTCAGGCCCTCAGCTTCCCACTTGTGGGGGAGGGAGGGTGTCGCTTCACAAGTGTTGAAGCTGGTTTGCAGGTGTCTATCTTTCTCTCTGCCTCTCTATTTTCCCCTCCTCTCAGTCTGTATAAGTGGCATACTTTCAGGCAATTATTATTATTATTTGTAATAAAATTTGAGTATGCCCTTTGGCTATACAAAAGAGTATGCATGCCGTAAGAACTACTGATAAATAAAATGTTTTGATAAATGTTAAGTTGGTGATTGTTCTTCCTGGAGTTAGCATTTTCCAGGGATGGATTATAACCAAGTTGAAGACCAGAGGGTCATCCCAGGGATAGCACACTTGAGTGCTGCTTTTTTTTTTTTTTTTGGAAAAGAGCTTTCCCCTCTTTTCTGTTTGTATCTTCTTCCCTCTTCTAATGATTACATAGTGGCCCCGGCTTGAGGAGTAATTTCCAATCCAGCCTCTGCATTGATCTCTCCTTCATGAAGTCAAAGAATATGATTTGGAAAGAAATCAACTTTGGCTTCAAAGAACTGGATGATTCTATCATGTAATTTCAATCTGAAAGCAAATTGCTCTCTGGAGTATACTCATGCTTATTGCCTATATATATGGAGAGAATTTAACAAAACCTTCGTTACACACCTCATTTTATTGGAGTAAGACAATAAAACAATTTGGGGGCTTTAGAACAATGATCTAAAAATAGCAAGAGAGACTATACTCCCATTAGGAAAAAGAAATTGCTCTGAAAATGGTACCCCCATCTTTCTCATTCTGAGCATTGTATAAAGCAAAACCAATTCTCAGCAATTAAAGTCTATTCTCTAAGAGAAATCTCAAGTGAATTTCAGCTCAGGACCCTGGAGACCTCATTATACTGCCATTACAAACAGACCTGCAGAGAGTTGTTTATGCCTTGCTGCTAGTGAGCTAAGCAAGAGGCACAGGCATTGCTATGCAGACACATTCAGTAGGAGCTGGCACTTAAACAAATATGCCCAGAGTAGTTCCGTTTATGGAATTAATCCGTTTTTTTTTTTTTTTTTTAAGAAATCGTGTTCCGCTTTAATTGCACCTTCAAAGTTTTGCACTCGTGATTCTCAGAGGACACCCTCCTTGAGCAGCTTTATCTCAGAGGTTTCCAGGTCCCTCCTCCTATCTTGTCTGCCCTGTTTTTCTGGAGAGAGGGGATGGATGTTCTTAGCCTCTCATGTCCTGAGAGAGGAAGAGTCTGTTGTGGAAAATGATTATCTCTGGACTCTCTCCTCCTAGAAGCAGCAGGAGCGCAAGAGTGGCAGTTGCTTCTTCCCTAGTACCTTGTATAATAGCCACTGCTCAACAAATATTTATTGAGTGGATGAGTGAGTGATTTTGCAGATAATCTATTTTGAGGGCTTAGTGTACTAAGAAGTGATCTCTGTCTGTAAGGTGTTTAAAATGTAATTAGTGGAACAAAATCTACAGATGCAGGGAGGGAGGTACCAGAACACACCTTGGGTTATAGCCCAGCATTGTTCAAAAGGAAATAAATCCTATTAAGTGAGAGAGCATTTTATTTGGCTGAGCACCTTGATGGATATACATATGCAAATATAGCTGGATGCTGCTTTTAAGAGAAAACCAGCAGGAATTGAATTGTTTTACCAAGTAGACAGGAGAGTGGATTTCTACGTACCCCCAAAGCAGGGGGTGGAGGTGGGGGGAGTTGAGATGGCAGAAAGGGAAAAGAACTTCTTGAAGTGCAGCTGGGTTACTATACAGAGTGCAATAGACAGTGAACCCTTCAGATGAATTCTAATTGTTTTGCCTTTTGTGGTTGTGATTCTTTGGCTATTCAGCAATGATTGCTCAATGCACATCTGTGACTGCAAGGTATATAGGAAGATAGAGAAATAGAGAGAGACAGAAAGGCATATCAGTGAGCAGGGTACAAAACAACAACCAATTTGGAATTCTATAATCGTGATACATCTTTCTTCTGCTTTCCAGATGTTAAGTTTATCATTTTCAGGGAGTGGGGCGGTAGTACAGCGGGTTAAGCACAGGTGTCGCAAAACGCAAGGACTGGCATAAGGATCCCAGTTCCAGCCCCCCCCCCCGCCTACGGGCTCCCCACCTGCAGGGGAGTCGCTTCACAAGAGGTGAAGCAGGTCTGCAGGTGTCTATCTTTCTCTCCCCCTCTGTGTCTTCCCCTACTCTCTCCATTTCGCTCTGTTCTATCCAGTAATGAAGACAACAATAATAACTACAACAAAAAAACAAAAAGGGCAACAAAAGGGAATAAAAAATAAATACTAAAAAAAAAGTCTATCATTTTCTTAACATTTTTAGATGTGTGGGACCTATTTGCTTACTATTGGTATTGTTTTATATACTTCAGAAACAAGGAGTGAATGCTTATTCTGGGTTAACCAAGGGCAGAATAGGAAAAGCACTCATAACAGAGGAAGAAGATGCTGGATTCACTGCACAGAAGAGACATTTCAGGGGCAGACGTGACTATGAGCACATCACTTGAGAGAAATTCACCAGAACCTTGTGGGGGGTTAAAGATTGGCAGGAGTCGAGTTTGAGACACATTTAGAGAGATCTTAATGGTAACGAGGCTCTAGCTAACATCTGGGCTACAGATCCATGGGAAAGTAGAAATCTAAATCATAATAAAATATATTATAAATGTCAGGTGAATGACATTTATAAATATAATAAATATAAAATATAAAAAATAGAATAAATAGTAGAGAATTTCAAAGTGGAGGGATTTATTGGAGCCGAGGCAGATGCAAAGGTGTTTTGAAGGAATTAGGGTTCCAGCTGAATCTGTGAAAGAGACAAGTGAATTCTGATAAGGGATTACTATTCATCCCACAAATGCCTACTCCATATTATTTTAAATAGAAATCAATTTACTGGCTTTATCAGACACAGTGATAGACTGTGCAGATAGAAGGATCACTAAGAGTGGGCCAGACAGTGGTACACCTGGTTAAGTGCACATACTACCGTGTTCAAGGACCTGGGTTCGAGCCCCATCTCCCCACCTCTAGGGGGGAAGCTTCATGAGTGGTGATGCAAATACTGCAGGTGTCTCTCTGCCTCTTTCCCTGTCTATCTCCCCTCCCCCTCTCAATTTCTGTCCTATCAAATAAAAAGAAATTACAAAAGGAAAAAAATAGCAAGCAGGAGGAGTGGAGTCATCGTGCATGACTATACGATACTAGACACTCGGTGGAGAGATGATTTACAAGTAAATAATGTAAGAGCTTGTAGTGGGGTGAGTCCTACACTAATGTACAGGAACAAAATCCTGAGGAAAGATTCTACATGCATAAGTTGTTTCAAGGGAAGATTCTACAAAGAACATTCAATTTGAATTGAACCTTCTAGGAAGCATAGGTTATGACTAGGTCAAGAGTAAGAAGAGTTACTTCACTCATGGTGAGTAATAGGAGCAAATTGAGATGGGAATAGTGGCTTGATTTATTCTGAAAAGGGAGAAAAGACAGCAAAAAAAGAGAGTTTGATGACTAATACTTCTGTGATATTTATTTTGTATGAGGTACATTCTAAATGTTTGACACATCTTAGTTACTCCAGATAGTGCTAAGAGGTAAGCCTGTGTAATTGACTCAAAGTCTCGGATGCAAAAATAATTGATTACTTAAGATGCAAATCCGGTCTTAAGAAACTCAGAGCAACTAACACCGACCTACAGCCTGAAGGATTGTGAGTGGTAACAATAATCTCCGTATTTATTGCCTTTTCTTATTTCATTTCAAGATAAATCAAATGAACTCTAAGACAGTTTATATTAGCAAAAAGCAGAACAAATGGAGTAGGAAAATTTGCATAAGTCAGTGCTAAGGGAAGGCAAAGCCAGAAGTCTCCTCTAACTTTCCTTGTTTCAAGGTCTCTGTTAAATAGCACTCTTTATTTTTTTAAATTTCTTTATTGGGGAATTAATGTTTTACATTCGACAGTAAATACAATAGTTTGTACATGCATCACAGTTCCCAGTTTTCCATATAACAGTACAACCCCCACTAGGCCTTCTGTCATCCTTCTTGGATTTGTATTCTCTCCCCTCCAACTGAGAGTCTTTTACTTTGGTACAATACGCAAATTCCAACTCAGGCTCTACTTGTGTTTTCTCTTCTGAACCTGTCTTTCAACTTCCACCTGAGAGTGAGATCATCCCATATTCATGCCTTTGTTTCTGACTTCTTTCACTTAACATGAATTTTTCAAGGTCCATCCAAGATCAGCTGAAAATTGTGAAGTCACCATTTTTAATAACTGAGTAGTATTTCATTGTGTATATAGACCACAACTGACTCAGCCACTTATCTGTTGTTGGACACCTGGGTTGCTTCCAGGTTTTGGCTATTGCAAATTGTGCTGCTAAGAACATATGTGTACACAGATCTTTTTGGATGGGAATGTTGTGTTCCTTAGGATATATCTCCAGGGGAAGAATTGCAGAGTCAGGGTAGGTCCATTTCTAGCCTTCTTCTTCTTCTTTTTTTTTTTTAATTTATTTAAGAAAGGAGACATTAACAAAGCCTTAGAATAAGAGGGGTACAATTCCACACAATTCCCATAACCCGATCTCCACAGCCCACCCCCTCCCCTGATAGCCTTCCCATTCTATATCTCTCTGGGAGTATGGATCCAGAGTCGTTGTGGGTTGCAGAGGGTGGAAGGTCTGGCTTCTGTAATTGCTTCCCCGCTGAACATGGGTGTTGACTGGTTGATCCATACTCCCAGTCTGTCTCTCTTTTTCCCTACTAGGGTGGGGCTCTGAGGAAGTGGAGCTCCAGTACACATTGATGGGGTCATCTGTCCAGGGAAGTCTGGTCAGCATCTGGAACCTGGTGGCTGAAAAGAGAGTTAACATACAAAGCCAAACAAACTGTTGAACAATCATGGACCTAAAGACTGTAATAGTGCCGATGAAGTGTTGGGGGTATTCCCTGCATGCTCTTGTGTACTTGTGCTTTCAGGTATATATTTTTCCTCTAGTTTATGGGCACGAGTGAACCTATGCTCTATCTCAGGGGACCTGGACTATATCTAGGTTTGGGGACTTTATTGGGGAGTGGAACACCTGGAGTGAGACCTTTCATTTCTAGCCTTCTGAGAGTTCTCCAGACTGCTCTCCACAGAGGTCGAACCAATTTACATCCTCACCAGCAGTGCAGGAGGGTTCCTCTGACCCCACAACCTCTCCAGCATTTGTTGCCATTACCTTTTCTAATGTATGACATTCTCACAGGAGTGAGTGGTATCTCATTGTTGTCTTTATTTGCATTTCTCTGACAGTCAAAGGCTTGGAGCATTTTCTCAGGTATTTCTCGGCCTTTTGGATCTCTTCGGTGGTGAATATTCTGTCCATGTCCTCCCCCCATTTTTGGATGCGGTTATTTGTTTCTTGAGGTTGAGTTTGGCAAGCTCTTTATATATTTTGGTTATTAGCCTCTTGTTGTATGGCATGTAAACATCTTTTCCCATTCTGTGAGGGGTCTCTTGGTTTGGGTAGTGGTTTCTTTTGCTGTGCAGAAGCTTTTTAATTTGATATGGTCCCATAGGTTTATGCTTGCCTTAGTCTTCTTTGTAATTGGATTTGTTTCATCAAAGATGTCTTTAAAATGTATGCAGAAAAGTTCTGCCAATATTTTCCTGTAAGTATCTGATAGTTTCTAGTCTAACATTCAAGTCTTTGCTCCACTTGGAATTTACTTTTGTATTTGGTGAAATATAGTGATTCAGTTTCATTCTTATGCATGTTTTAACCCAATATTTCCAAAAAGCATTTGTTGAAGAGACTCTGCTTTTCCCATTTAATAGTCTGGGCACCTTTGTCAAAGATTAGATGTCCATAGCTATGGGGGCTTTCTTCTGGGGTCTCAAGTCTATTTCACTGGCCAGTGTGTCTATTCATGTTCCAGTACCAAGCAGTTGACAATGGCCTTATAATACAATTTGAGATCTGGGAGCATGATGCCTCCAGTTCTCTTCTTTCTTCTCAAGATTGTTTGGGCACTTCTAGTTTTTTTCTGGTTCCAGATAAACATTTGTAGCATTTGTACTATTCTCCTAAAAAATGTGGTTGGGATCTTGATGGGGACAGCATTAAATCTGTAGATGGCTCTGGGTAGTATATTCATTTTGATAATATTAATTCTTTCAACCCATGAACATGGAATTTCCTGGAGTAGTGACTCATAATTTGCAGTATACAAGTCTTTCACTTCCTTGGTTAGGTTTAGTCCTAGATATTTTATTCTTTTTGTTGCTATAGTAAAAGGAACTGATTTCTGGATTTCAACTTTGTCTAACTTAGTGTTTGCATAGAGGAATACCACTGATTTTAAATTTTAATTTTGTAGCCTGACACCTTACTGTATTGCCTGATGACTTCCAAAAGCTTCTTGCTGGATTTCTTAGGTTTTTCTATGTATACTATCATGTCATCTTCAAATAGGGAGAGTTTGACTTCTTATTTTCCAATATGTATGCCTTTAATTCCTTGCTCCTGCCTGATTGCTATGGCAAGAACTTCCAACACTATGTTGAATAATAATGGTGATAGTGGGAAGCCATGTCTAGTATAATTTAGTTTAATTCCACTGTAGTCTGAGAAGATGCTTTGGATGATTTCAGTGCTCTTGAATTTGCTGATGCTGTCTTTGTCGCCTAACATAGGGTCTATACTTGAGAATGATACATGTGGACTTGAGTAAAATGTGTATTCCAGTTTCTTGGGATGAATGACTCTGAAAATATCCAATAGTTGTAGTTTACCTATCTCCTCATTTAAGTCCCTCGTTTCTTTATTGGTTTTCTGCCTGGATGATCTGGCAAGTTGAGAGAGTGGGGTGTTGAAATCCTACTATTACTGTGTTGCTGTTAATATATTACTGTAACTCTTTCTGGAGATGTTTGATGTATTTAGATGACTTCCCATTGTGTGCATAGATGTTAATAATTTTTAAGTCCTCTTGACTGACTGATCCACTGAGCATTAAGTAGTGTCCATCCCTATCTTTTAAAATTTTATTTATTTTAAAATCTATCATGTTAGATATGAGAATAGCTGTTCCTTCCCTTTTTTGTGGGTCATTGTCTTATATGATAGTTTTCCATCCTTTCACTTTGAGTCTGTGATTGTCTTGTTAAGTTAGGTGGGTTTCCTGTGGACAACATATTGTTGGGTTGTGTTTTCTGATCCAACTTCCTATTCTTTGCTTTTTAATAGGTGAATTGAGGACATTGACATTTATTGATATCAAAGATTGAAGATATTTTAACGCCATTCTTGTAGATTTTTAGCGTGTTCTGATATATGGCATATTTATGGTGGTCTGACTGTTTATAGGATACCTTTCAGAACTTCTTTCAGGGCAGGCTTTGTGATAGTTATTCTTTCAACTGTTCCTTGTCTAAGAAGATTTTTATGCCTCCATTTAGTCTGAATGACAGTCTAGCAGGATATAGTATTCTTGGTTGAAAGCCTTTCTCATTGAGCACTCGATAGATATCTTGCCATTCTCTTCTGGCCTGTAGTTTTTGTGTGCAGAAATCTGCTGCTCAGCTTATGGGTTTTCCTCTGTAGGTGACTCTTTCTTTTTCTCTTGCAGCCTTTAGGATCCTTTCTTTATCCTTATTCATTTCTATTCTAAATATGATGTGTCTTGAAGTCTGCGTTAATTCTGTTTGAGACCCTCTGGGATTCTTGAACCTTCATGTCTTTGATGTTGTCTAGACTAGAGAAGTTCTCAGCTATTATGTCCTGAGGACTGCTTTCTTCCCCTCCCTCTCTCTCTTCCTCTAGTAAGCCAATAATGCATATATTATTTCTTTTGAAGTCATCCCATAGGTCTCTGTTGTTGTTTTCAGTATCTCTTAATCTCTTTTTGAGATCTCTTACTAATTTCTTAGTTGTCTGCTAATTCTGTCTTCAGCCTCATTTACTCTATTCTCTCTCCCCTCTACTGTTTTCTGGAGTTCATCTATTTTGAAACCCTGTTCTGATACTGTTTTAACTTGTTCAACTAGTTGTGTTCTTAGCTCAACTATTTCAGCTTTCAGCTCTCTAATAACCTTGAGATAGTGTTTTCTTCCATAGTCTTATTTGTTGTTTCTGCATTTCTGATGACAATTTTTTCAAATTCTTTACTCACTCCTGTGATTATTTCCTTAACTAGTGTTTGGATGTGACCTCATTATTTTGTGTTTCACCCTTTGGGGGGCTTTTAGCTGGACTCTTGTCCTGGTTCATTTCTCCAATATTTCTTCTTGTTGGTTTAACCATCTTATATAGTATGTTATGAGGTCCCTCTCTCAGTACTTTTCATATTACTGATCACTCTTGCCTGGATTGACTTGTGTTTAAGTAAGTTAATTTAAGGGTTCACAGTTGTGGATATTGACAGTTGTTTCAATATTATTTTAATCCCTGAGTTGGAGCACAGTGGCTTAAAAGCCTCTTTAGTTTTTCTTCCTCCCTGTAAACAATGGGAGCTTGAGGGCTTTTAAACTATAAGTAGACTTTTTAGCTTAATCACTGACTCCTGACCAAGAGAAAAAGCAGTATGGGGCAGAGATAATCCAGTGGTTATACAAAGAGACTCTCATAGCCCCACTGTTAGGCCACTGAGGTATAGATCTCCGGAGTTTCCTGGTTAATTCTCTGTTCCCTGGTGTCAGCCAGCTCCCCTTTCAATTTCTCCTTGTTCTATAAAATAAAAAATAGAGAGAGAAAAAAAAGGAGGGGGGTGGCTGCCAGGAGCAGTGGATTTTTAGAGCTGTTATCAAGCCCCAGCAATAACCCTGGTGGCAATCAAATAAAAAATAAAATAAAACCAAAGTAAAGATGAGGGTTTTAAAATATGATGAAAGATAGGATTGTAAAATGGGACTGGAACCCCAAATCATGACAGGAACTGTGGGAAGAACAAGTAACAGAAGTGAGTTCATTTCCAGTATGAGATTGTCTGGAAAATGGTGATGATTTTAATAACCAAAAGAGATGTTAACAGTTCACTGAGATGTCACAATGCAACTTCTCTAGGGATCATAGTCTTTAGGTTCTCGATAAGCAGCTAACCACATGTGACATCAACACTCCTATTTCAGCATGTATGGCCAGCCTCAATTTCCTGGAAAGGAAAAAAATGCTGACATGATAAATGTCAGATTTGTTTTAAGTCTGTGACACACAGTGCTGAAATCTCAGATAAGATGGGAGGTTCAGTTAGCAAATCACTCTATTGCTTGGTGTGCCATGGAACAAGAACATCTGGAAGATTGAATGAGTTTCGCTTTTAGTACAGGCTCTTTGCCATTATGTAGCTGACACATTTAAGAAATGAGGCCAACCTCGGAGATATGCATGCAAAAAGGGGAGGCAATAATAGCATCTGTGGCTGTTTCTGGAGTGTAAAACCATTCTTAGCCCCTGGCATGTGCATATAAATTGCCCAATTTCAAGAAATAATAAAAATAATAATGCTTTGTATTGGTGTGATGCTTTCCACAGTCTTCCATGCTTTCAGCAAAAAGAAAATATAAAAACCAATATGCATTCCTAAATGATGAGTGAGTGCAATATGTCTGACTCTTTACTACTTCTTTATGTCTTTCTTGACTGCTTAGAAAGTATTCAGAGCTGAAATATAAGGATTAGAGAGAGTTCGATAGAGTCAAGTCACACACATTTTTGTACCACATATACAATCTTTACAGATGAAAGTGCTAAGTATTAAAAAGACGACCCTCATTTTTTTGGGTCTAATTTAATACCTGCAGTAACTTAATAAGTTGATAATATCATATTCTCTCTCTCCCCCCCCCCCCCCTTCTGCTAGAGTAGTGCTCAGCTCTAGCTTATTGTGGGATGGGGGGGGGTAGAACCTGGGACTTTGAAGCCTCTGGTATGACACTCTCTTTGCATAACCATTGTGCTATGTCCCTTGCCCTTATTCCTCTTTTCTAGATAAAGAGTTCACAATGGGGCTGGTCAGGCTGGCACCCAGTTGAGTAATTGAGTATGCATGTTACTATCCACAGAGACCCAGGTTCAAGCCCCAGTCTCCACCTGCATGGGGGAGGCTTCAGGTGTGGCGGAATATTGCTATGGGTCATCTCTCTCTCTGTCTCTCTGCCCCGCCCTCACCTTTCCTTGCCAACTTCTGTGTCTATACAAAATAATAATAATAAAAAAACTAAAATAAAACATGATTTATTTAAAAAAATATTTCTTCAGAGTCCAAAACTTAAGAAGTCTGAATAAATGTCTGGACATCATACTGAATGTGAAGGAGGCCGCCAGAGGGAGGGTTCCACAGCTGTGAACATTATCTTTTGATTTTAACCTGTTCTAACAGACATGCCTCAAGGTCAACAACATTTCAGGAAATATAGTTGAAACCAGTTAGGGAGAGGTTCAGATTTTCTTTTCCTACCAACTGTCCTGTTTAAAACCCAACCTCACTTTACTGAGCTCTGCACTCACACGTGGCGAACAGGCTATTCCTTCCTCTTTTAAGTTCATCTATTCACTCACAGCTTGCTTGGCTGTCTCTCTGTGTGTGGATACAGTGCTGGACAGTTTTCATTTGAAGCCACTGGAGGACAGGGAGCCCATCTGCTCACTCATGAGCACAGCGTGGTGCAGAGAGATGAACCAAAACGTGCAGGATGAATGACTCTGCCTGATGACAGTATGATGAATGGTGATTTATGAATTCCTTTGGGGGAATGCCTCCTAATTATTTGGACTACAAACTCATTGCTTTTAGCTATAGTCTATTGTAAGAAACTGCAACCCACTATTAATCACAAATAAGAAATTGGAAAAAGAGAGAAATATATCTTAGAATGTGACATATGCTACAATGGTGAGAAAACAAGTCTCTGTTTTATTATGTTACTGGGAAAAGCCATTATGTATTTTTCTCTCTGTGTTTTTCTGTGTGAAATCGCATCATGCCTTTTCCACCAAGACAATATCTCGAACACACAAGAGAGAGTGGGTGAGTAAAACCTTCGTCCTTGAGGCATTTGAAGACAAGCAGCTGATGTTTTTTCTTTCTTTCTTTTCTTTTTTCACAGAACATTATCAAGAGCCTCCAGCTATTGAATGTCACTTTACAGATGAAAGTGTTAAACATTCAAAAGATTTTTTAAAAAAAATCTAATGTAATACCTGCAGTAACTTAATGAGGTAGTTATAGCATTCCCATTTTCTAGAGAAAGAATCCAAAGCTTGAGAAGACTGGGTAACTGGTCATTCTAACATGAGGCAGGCCTTGGGGCATGACAGTTCCATAGCTATAATTTTACACATTTTAACAGCCATGCCTCAAGGTTAATAGCAGCTCAGGAAAGACAGAAAGATTTGAAGGATCAAAGGCTAAAAGAACATCAGGGAATCAACTTGCTGCTGGAATACAGAAGTGATTTGTAGATTGTTAGAAGTCAAGTAAGGTCCCCCAGACACTGTTTTTGTATCCGGTATTTAGTTTCCTGGATACCTGATCTTGGTTACTTTTTGATATGTGCCTTTGATAAACTTGAGGTTCAGTACTATTTCTCTGACTAACAAGAAAAAGTGAAAACAAGCCACAGGTTTTCTTACACAGTGATGGAATAAACAGAGTCCAGTGCATGCATCATAGCTGAATAGCCTCCCTGGCCCGATATTTATTTTATATCCCAAGAAAGAGCAGAAAAGGAGGGAGAAAGACACCAAAGCACTGCTATTCCGCCATTCATGGAGTTCCCTTGCCTCTGTTCATTGTACTTTCATCATGTCTGGTGTCATACCCAGGGCCTTCTATATGCTAACACACACACTTTCCCAGCTGAGTCATCTCTCAGTCTCTCAAGCCGTAATGAAAGTGCTCTCTCTTTTCATCTCAACTGTGTGTAGAACTGTTAATGATTTCATTACTTTCATCACTTTTAAAAAACTAAGGAGTAGGAACTGTGGCTGCTTCTTTCCTTAGATTTGCTTGAGGAGAAATAAGTCCTTCACCCACACTACCACCTAGCATTACAGTTTATTCAAACACTTTCTAACATCTTTTTTAAAAAAATTCTCTTTAAAATTTATTTACTATTTGATAGACAGAAAGAAATTGAGAGGGGAGGAGGGAGTAGAGAGAGAAAGAGACAGAGAAACACCTGCATCCCTGTTTTACCATTTGTGAAGCT
The DNA here is from genome assembly GCF_950295315.1 of Erinaceus europaeus. NCBI lineage: Eukaryota > Metazoa > Chordata > Mammalia > Eulipotyphla > Erinaceidae > Erinaceus > Erinaceus europaeus. The sequence goes on from NC_080174.1 coordinate 16,617,594, forward strand.
TTCCCTCTGCAGGTGGGGACCAGGGGTTTGAACCCAGGTCCTTGCACCCCATCATGTGTGTGATTAAGTAGGTGCACTACCACCTGGCCCCCATCATCTAGCATCTTTAATCAAAAAATTCTCAACCAAAACATTGGGTAACTGAATGTGTTAAATCAACATACACACACACACACACACACACACACACACACACACACGCTTGCGAAGAGATTGCAAGAATGATTACAAGTATAATCACACAAAATGCTGAATAAAATAATCTGAGAGTAATCTTGAGACTGAAATATAGTTAGGGTTAGAAATCACACGTAGGACTGGGAGACAACTCCGTGATAGAGTACATGCCTTGCCATGTATACACAAAGCCCTAACACCACATAGGAATGCATGAACAGCAGTAAGACAGCTCCGATACTGGTGAAGCAATTCTTTGTTTCCTCTCCTCTGCCTCTCCTCTGCCTCTCTCCCTCTCCTATTTCTTTCTCTCTAAGTGGAAAAAAAAAAAAAGATACATAACTGGTGAAAATTTCACAGGAAATACCTAGACTTTCTTTCTTAAAAGGTATGAGCTTTCCTTTTTTCCTCCCCCAAAGGATTACTTTTCAGCAGAAAGCAGACAGCTGCAATTGTTCACGCCTATGTAAACTCGATCCAACTAGTGCTTAACCAAGTTGGCTATTCTTACTTTTTCTTATAGGGTCATGTGTAAACTCCGTGGTTTTATGACAGAACCATAGCATTAGTCAAGGGAGAAGATCTGCTCCTTGAATATTTTTTATCTAACATGATCCAGGATGTATGACCCTCTTCTTGTTGTTGTTGTTGTTTTTCCTTTCTTGATGTCCCTGCTTTCTAGTCCCAGGTGTTCTGATTTCCTTTTCTTTTGTATATATATATTCCCTTTTGTTGCCCTGTTTTATTGTTGTAGTTATTATTGTTGTTGTTGGATAGGACAGAGACAAATGGAGAGAGTAGGAGAAGACGGAGAGAGAAAGAGAGACACCTGCAGACCTGCTTCAATGCTTGTGAAGTGATTCCCCTACATGTGGGAAGCCAGCGGCTCAAATGGGGATCCTTATACTGGCCTTGCACTTTGCACCACCTGCTGCGCTACTGCCAGACTCCCTTTTCATTCTCTCCTTTCTTCCTTCCTCCCTCATTTCCTCCCTCCCTCCCTCCCTCCCTTCCTCCCTTCCTTCCTTCCTTCCTTCCTTCCTTCCTTCCTTCCTTCCTTCCTTTCTTCCTCCCTCCCTCCCTTCCTTCCTGCTTCCAACTCTTCCTCCTCCTGTATCTCTTCCTTTTACTTTTTAGTTTTTTTGGGGAGGTTAATGAATGGCTACAGTCTAGTTGTTAACACTTGGGTACAGTTTTCCTCTTTCAAACCACAAATCCCCATTTACTTCCTTACGTACCTCCTGTCAGAGTGCTCAGAAGCGTTTTTCTTTAAACTATCTTGGGTGCCCATAACTCTGCCAACTTTCTTGTTGACTCATTGGTCTAGATGACTTAGTCAATAGTGGCTATTTTATCGTCTGGGCACCATGCTGGATGTATTCTTCTGAAGTGTTGACTAGCTGTACTTTGGGAAGGAGGCATGCTGTATGTAACTTCTCTATTCTGTGATACTAGTAAATTCATCTCCCTTTGCTATTGTTTCCACATCTATGCTCGGCATTTTTGAAGGACTAGGAATAAAAACTCTCTTATCAAGCCATGCAAGATTTAGCTAGCTTAATTTATTTTCTCTTTATTTCTAAATTTTTTTTTCTACGACTCCAGAAATTGTTTTTTCCAATCTGGGGGGTTGAAAAACTCAAGAGGCAACTATCTTTTCAATTTCTGTTTATGAGTCCTTCAGGATTTTTTGCTTTTTATGTTTCAAACTAAACTTTAGGCATTTAAAAATCTTATTCTTTAAAGGAAACAATAAAGCATGCATATAAATAAAAAAAATAACTTGAATTTTAATACCATGTGTTTTTTGTTTGTTTGTTTTGCTCTACGTTCCAGAATCTATTTACAAATTTGATTCTCCAGGCCTCAGCTTTGTCTTTCCACTGAGGACATAAGTGCCCAGTGGTCCAATGGATTAAAGGTTGCAGGGCAATCAGTAAAATGCTACAAAGAAAAAGGCTTGCTTAGCACAAAAGTTTATTTCCCCACATTTAACACTAAAGTAAATGTTTTTCTCCCAACAAAGAACATTCTCTATCCTCCATTTCCTCTCCTTAAATTTCAGGTATTTTTCCCACAAGGAAATGAGATAGATAAATCTGTTTTTCCAGGTGTGTATTCCCATACAAGAAGCAGTAAGGGCATGAATGTGGTATCTTCTGCCCCAAGTACTGAAGTCTCATGTGGGACATCGTTTATCAGGTTAAGCTCTTACATCTTTTTCTATTGTTTTTATTTACTTATTGGATTGAGACAGCCAGAAATAGAGAAAGAGAGAGACACCTGCAGCCCTGCTTCACCACTTGCAAAGCTTTCCCTTGCAGATGGGAACTGGGGACTTGAACCTGGGTCCTTGCACACTGTAGCAAGTGTGCTCAACCAGGTGTGCCATCACTAGGTCCCTGAATTCTTACCTCTTACTGTGTTTCCTCCCATCCTTGGCTCTCCATTTTAAAAGTGGGGGAGGAGAGCCAAATAAAGTCAAGGAGCTTTATCCTTCAGTTTTTGTGTTCAAGGACTCTACCTGATAGAGTTTGTATCTTTGAAAGATAACAACTGGTGGTTTCACTCATGCATGCCATGCCGCGGTGTAAGAATTGAAATGTGAGGGTCAGGCAGTAGTGCAGGGGATTAAGTACACATGCAGGAAGCTCAAGGACTGCTGTAAGGATCTCTGTTCCAGCCTCTGGCTCCCCACCTGCAAGGGGGTCGCTTCAAGAGCAGTGAAGCAGGTCTGCAGGTGTCTATCTTTCTCTCCCCCTCTCTGTCTTCCCCTCCTCTCTCCATTTCTCTCTGTCCTATCCAACAACAATAACAACAACAACAATAATAACCACAACAATGATTTAAAAAAAAAAAAGGGCAACAAAAGGGGAAAAAATAGCCTCCAGGAGCAGTGGATTCATGTTGCAGGCACCAAGCCCCAGCAATAACCTTGGAGGCAAAATAAATACATAAATAATAAAAATAAATTAAATAAATTTTTAAAAAAGAATTGAAACATGTGGATACAATATTAGAAAAGGAATCAACCTCTCCTTAAGACTCTGTGAGTAGTATGGTGGTTATGGGGTAGGGGTAGGGGGATAACAGCACAGAGATATGGAGGTGGGTATGGTGTGAAACTGTGTCCCTGTGATAATATGATCTCAAAAACCATTATTAAATCACTAATAAAAATATAAGACCTAAAAAAGACACCATAGAGTTCACTATCAGGCCACTCCATCAGCTAGGGCCTTAGTCAGGAGTCCTGAGATTCCCAAACAGACATGATGGGCTTAGACGTCGAACAGGAGTCCTGAGATTCCCAAACAGACATGATGGGCTTAGACCCTCTCTGCATTGTTACTGGTCATCTCTATCAGGAACAACACAATAGATCCCTTTATGGCCCCACATAGGACCTTGCCCTCAACATGGATCAACAACAGTAGAGAATGTTCCATTCTCCAAAGAGAGGATGGACAATATATTTATCTTCCACCTGAGGAAGATGAGTTCTGAAATTGGGGCAGCTTGGAACATTCCTACTCATGACCACAGAATGTGAGCTCAGATCTACAAGGATGAAGAATGTTCCATTCTCTGAAAGGAGACTGAACAACATATTCTATCTTCCACTTGAGGAAGATGGGCCCTGAAGTTGGGGCAGTTTGGAATGTTCCTACTCATGACCACAGAATGTGAGCTCAGATCTACAGGGATGCAGAGATCACATAGGCTTCTAAGCTGAATATAGGCCCTAGATCACATCAAATCAATGCGGTTTACAGTCAACAATATTTATACACCTTTCCCATATTTGGGAGCTACTCTCTTCCCTGATGCAGCTTTCTGGTTCTTTTTCCAGCCATTACATCATCTCCGCAGACAATAACTTGGGTCCACCTACATATCAGATGTCAGGCTCAAGAAAAAAAAAAGTATAGTTATGGGCCCTTTGGAATATAGCTAAAATAGGACTACTACCTATCTACAAAACGGAGACCCCCTCATCTTCATCTGCAATATCCTAGCCTTTAGGTTCATGATTAATCAACAACTTGTTTAGCACTATATGTTAACTCTTCTTTCAATCACCAGGTTCCAGATGCTACCATGATGGCAACTAGACTTCCCTGGGAAGATGACCCCATCAATATGTCCTGGAACCCTGCTTCCCCAGAGCCCTACCTCACTGGGAAAGAGAGAGAGACAGGTTGGGAGTATGGATTGACCTGTCAACACCCATGTTCAGTGGGGGAGCAGTTACAGAAACCAAACCTTCACCTTCTGCACCCCATAATGACCCTGGGTCCATACTTCCAGAGGGATAAAGAATAGGAAAGCTATCAGGGGAGGTGAGGGGATACGGATTTCTGGTGGTGGGAATTGTGTGGAGTTGTACTCCTCTTATCCTGTTCTTTTTGTTGGTGTTGGTGTTTCCTTTTTATAAATAAAAAAATTTTAATATATATAAATAAAATAAATTAAAAAAATAAAGTCATTTAAATTATCTGAAAAGAGAATGAAAGAAAGAAAGAAAGGAAGAAAGAAAGAAAGAAAGAAAAAGAAAGAAGAGGAAAGGAGAAAGACAGGTAGCACATAGCTGTCCTGTCCCTCTAACCTCAGTGTCTGCCTTTCTGTAGAGTAATGTCCTCAGCATTGAACCCTGGTTGTCAAGGTCAAGTTGGAAATGAGATACAGTCTAGCTTTGGTTCCTTCAGGAAACATCTGATCCTATCTGTCCCTTTCTGTTTTCTTGAAATTTTATAAACTTACTAAAATTATATATGAACATACATTTTTTCATGGTTCTCCTATAGAAAAATATAGAAAAGATATACACAGAGAAATCTTGCCTTTAAAAACTCTTAGCTGCTTTGAACATTTCTCTGGCAAATAGACTCTGCTTAGTGCTTATTATATAAACTATGATACTGGCTCAGTCTTTTTATGAAAGGAAATCTAGTTTTTTGACCATTTTAGAGGAATTTGGATGGTCAATTAAATTCAGATTTCTCTTCATCCACTCCTTTTGTTAAAATATTTATTTATTCTCTTTTGTTGCCCTTGTTTTATTGTTGTAGTTATTATTATTGTTGTTATTGATGGCATCGTTGTTGGATATGACAGAGAGAAATGGAGAGAGGAAAGGAAGATAGAGAGGGGAAGAGAAAGATAGACACCTGCAGACCTGCTTCACCGCCTGTGAAGCGATTCCCATGCAGGTGGGGAGCCGGAGGCTCGAACTGGGATCCTTACACATCCACTCCTTTCTGTTCCTCTGATAAAGCAGAAGAAAAGATATAGTTACTGTCAAATGACTTAGTATCAGAGGAGAGGAGTCTAATCTATGGTCAAGTTATTTCTGCAAGTTGGCTGCTATGGACAACTAACTACAGTTTTTGTTAACTTTTGGTCATTGGCATCCATCCAAGTCAGCATGTTGAAGATGACGGGCACATTACTCCAGTCTGTGTTCTTTATGTTATAGCCACAAGAGATGATTATCAGTATCACTTCACTCTTGTATCTCTTGAGAGTACAAGGACTTTTAAATTTTTCATTTTTCTCACTTCTTTATACTCCCCAACCTTTTCCACTGTAACATGTAGCATGACATTTTTTTCATCTTATCAGATTTAGCATACAATTCGGTGGTATTCACACTGATGTACAACAGCTACCAGTAACTGCTTCCAAAACCCTTTCATCATATCAAACAAACACTCAGAAATCATAAAGCAATAAGGCCCAACTGGTACTTTCCTCCACCCCTGGTAACATTTTATCTATTTTCTGTCTCCATGAATTTAAAGTTGCATCTAAGTGGAATAAAATATCATTTGTGCTTTTGCATGTGGCTTATGACACTCAGCATATGCTGTCAAGGCTTATGACACTCAGCATATGTTGTCGTGTGTCTCAGAAATCCATTCCATTTTAAGTGTGGAAAACACTCCATCCTCTCTCTATATGGCATTTTATCTATGCATTCATCTATGAGGAGATATTTGGTTATGGTGGGACATGCTGCAAGTACCATTGACCTTAAAGTATCTGATTACTCAAATGAGATTTCAAAGTCTCAACAGTAACTTTGTGAAGAACGACCAAACAATATCTGTACCCTTTTCTGTTTTGGTCGACAGAGTAGTAAGATTTCAATGTCTACATTCTTGCTGACACTTGTTTTCTTTCTTTGTTAAATTCACCTGCATATCAGATTTCAGGCTCAGGAAAAAAAACAAACAAAACACTAGTATAGCTACAGGCCCTTTGAAATAAAATATACCTACTAGCTGTCTACAAAATGGAGGAACCCCCAATGCTTCACCTTCACTATTCCAGCCTTTAGGTCCATAATTGTCCAACAGTTTGTTTGACTTTATATGTTAACTCTCTTTTCAGCCACCAGGTTCCAGATGCTAGCATGATGCCGACCAGACTTCCCTGGACAGACAACCCCACCAATGTGCCTTGGAGCTCTGCTTCCCCAGAGCCCTTCCCCACTAGGGAAAGAGAGAGACATGATGGGAGTATGGATTGACCTGTCAGCGTCCACTTTCAGCGGGGAAGCAATTACAGAAGCCAGACCTTCAATCTTCTGCATCCCACAATGATCTTGGGTCCATATTTCCAGAGGTTTAAAGAATAGGAAAGCTATCAGGGGAGGGGTTGGTATACTGAGGTCTGGTAGTGGGAACTGTGCGAAGCTACACCCCTCTTATCCTATGGTTTTGTCAATGTTTCCTTTCTATAAATAAAAAATTTAAAAAAAAATTAGAGCCATCCGAATAAGTGTGGTTTCACTTCATGGTTTGACTTTAATTTCCCTAGTGATTCAAGATGCTGAGCATCTTTTTATGCAACTTATTGGTCATTTGCTTAGCTTTACTGGAAAAAATTAATTCTATTTTTTTGCCTACATCTTAACTGGGTTGTTTACCTGTTTTTGCCTAGTTTTTAAAGTTAAATTTTTTAAGGGCCAGTAAGATAGCACTGTGGTCTACACAACAGACTTTGATGCTTGAGACTTGACAATCCCATTTTCAGTCCTTGGCACCACCATAATGCTGAACTGAGTTCAAGTTTCTCCTTTTCTCTTTCTCTCACTAGTGAAGATAAATTTATTTATTTATTACTGGACAGAGGCAGAAAGAAATTGAAAGAAGAGGGGGAGATAGAAAGGGAAAGAGACAGAGATACCTGTAGCCCTGCTTCACCATTCATGAAGCTTTCTCTCTGTAGGTGGGGACCAGGAACTTGAACTTGGGTCCTTAAATACTGTGATGGGTGAGTTTAAGCAGGATCACCACCACCTGGCCCCATACATAATTAAAAAAAATTATTATGAAAGTAATCTGGATACTTAACCCTTACAAGGTAGGCTGGTCTGAAATCGTGAGTATTGTTAAACTGTTGGTTTCTAGCATCTCTATTCTATTCTTCTATGTATATGTCTGTCCTCATGTCATGTCCTCCAAACTGTACCTCATTTTGAACAAGAAATTTGTTCTTAAATCTTTCTGCTTTGTTTTCAGGTTTACTGTGTATGTATGACTTTGGTCTTCTGTCTCCAACTTTTATCCCTCTACCATCCCCCAAAAACTGATTCTTAAAATTGTCTCTGCTTTCTCTTTTTTAAAAAAAGAATTCTAACTATTTCGGGTCTCGTGCTGTCTTTCAAGACTACGCTCTCTACTAGAATTGCTGAAAATGTTATCTGGAATCTAATTTATTATTTTTTTTTAAGTTTCTGGATCCACTTGTGTCCTCCTACTGTGTGCCAAAGGGATGCCTAGCCAGGGGACAGAAACAGTCTTTGTAGTAGAAGAAACCTACTAGGAGGCAAGGGGTAACTTCAGAAATTATTGTGAATTTTACCCAACTGTACTATCACATTGTCATTTGCATTGTTTCAATGAAAAAGAAACATAGGAGAAAGAAAAAGAGATTCTCTTAAGAAAGGAAATAGAATGTAGGGCCAGGCAGTGGTGTACCTGGTTAAATGCAAGCATCATAGCATACAAGGACAAGGTTCAAGTCCCTGGCCCCCACCTGCAGGGGGAAAATTTCACAAGTGGTGGAGCAGGGTTGCAGGTGTCTCTCTGTCTCTTTCCTTCTCAATCTCCCTCTCCTCTTTCAAATTCTCTCTGTCTCTGTCCCATTCTTCTTCTTCTAGCGTTTGCCCTTCTTCCGTAGCCAGTCAACAGCGTCAGGTTGAGCCTGATGTCTGCTTGTTGCTGGCTTTGAAAGTGACTGGGATCCATGTGGATTCAGTCGGCTAGGAAGGATCGTCAGTTTCCCCAATAAATGGGTACTCACGGGATGCACCACGAGAAGGTCGATCCAATGCATCCCCTCTGTCCCATAATGAATAAAATTAAAAAGATTTCAGAAAATTTAAAATAAAACAAATAAATATTTAAAAACTAAAGAAGGGGGCTGGGCTGTGGTGCACTGGGTTAAGCACACATAGTATGAAGTGTAAGAACCTATGTAAGGATTCTGGTTAGAGCCTTCAGTTCCACACCTGCAGGGGGGTTGCTTCACAAGCAGTCTTCAGGTGTCTTTCTCTCTCCCTCTCTGTCGTCCTTCCTCTCTCAATTTCTCTCTGTCTTATCTAATAAAATTTGGGGAAAAAAAAAAAAAAGGCCACCAGGAGCAGTGGATTTGTAGTGCTGGCAATGAGCTCCAGGTATAAGCCTGGAGGTTAAATAAATAAATAAATTTTAAAAAAATTAAAAAAGAAAACAGTATGTGTGGCTGGCAACTAATTATTTTTGAGGATACCCTTTGCATAACAGTGTTGAGGCTTATAAAATGCATTTCAAAACAGGCCATTGTGAATTTTCTTCCCCCCCCCTTTGCCACCATGGTTATTGCTGGGGTTCAGTGCCTTCATGAAAACTCCACTCTTCCTAGTAGCTATTTCCTTTCCTTTCCTTTCCTTTCCTTTCCTTTCCTTTCCTTTCCTTTCCTTTCCTTTCCCTTCCCTTCCCCTCCCCTCCCCTCCTCTCCCCTCCTCTCCCCTCCCCTCCCCTCCCCTCCCCTCCTCTCCCCTCCTCTCCTCTCCTTTCCTTTCCTTTTTTCTTTCTTCCTTTTGTATAGGTAAGAGACAGAGTGAAATAGGGAGAGAAACACCTGCAGCAGCACTACTCCATCATGCATAGCTAGTCCCCCCCCCCCCCCCCCCGCCCACAGGTGGAGGCTGGGAACTTGAACCCAGGTCCTTGAACACTGGAATGTGTATACTCTACTCAAGGATCCACCACCCGACCCTGACCTAGAGATGAAACGTAATGGTACGCTTTGGTCAGGAAACCAGTTTAGAGGAAGAATCTCCACTTCTGATTGAATCACTCAGGCAGTTTTTACATTCTAGTGGTACAGCAGTGTCACATCTGTTTGTCTGTAGAGCTCTAGCCCGTGCGTTAGTCTATAAATTACTAATGGATTAGTTAGCACCTCTGTATCGAAGACACAGTCTGAGGCCTGATGAAAGGCTCAAGTTGGAAAGAGAGCTGAATCTTCTGAGAGCACAGGAAATGACTTTTAAGACAAAAACCCAGGGTGATACTGACTTTGCATTTTTTTTTAAAAAAAAGAAAATCAGGTTTGATAATATTTTAAACAGTAAAATAGAAGATATATAGGGAGTGTTTACCTGGTCATTTATAATTGCTACTCTAGCATCAGAAAGGGTTGTGTCATGTATTGTCCTCCTCCGTATGTCTCCTCATGCCTGGTGAGATTCCATGGGAAGTGCTTCAGAGAATACTGATGCTGGAATACTCCTGCGAGCTTCTGAAGAGTTTGACTCATTCTCTGGATGATCACCATTTAAAGAGAAAGAAACTTCTATACATTGTAGGCATTTAAGTAAACAGAAGCACATGTAGTGAGTATAGGTGATTGCGTGGGTGAACTCAGGGAGAAGAAATTCCAGGGGTGGGGTGTAGGGGGAAAGCAGTAAGAAATCCAATATTCATCATAATGCAAACCCTTCATTGTTCTCTGAATTTTCTTAGAAAGTACCTAGAGTATTGATTATTTCCAGAAACTGATGAACCTCAAGAAAAGTGACAGAGAAACTGGAGGCTGGACTCCCGTCCAAACTACTGAAAAAGCATGCAACTGGTTAGCTGTTTTACTTATGTAAAAACATTCTGGTTTTTTTTTGTTTGTTTGTTTTCTGGACTTGTTCTGAAAGTTTTTACATGTTTTTGATTGGAAAATGGCTGAGAACTGATCTAGAGCCAAGTTGGTAGATAGGTTTTATCTTCAACACCAAAAATAAAATTTTGCATCATGATTCCTTTTTTTTTTTTAATTTCTTATTTAAGAAAGGATTAGTGAACAAAAACATAAGGTAGGAGGGGTACAACTCCACACAATTCCCACCACCCAATCCCCATAACCCACCCACTCCCATGGTAGCTTTCCCATTCTCTAGCCCTCTGGGAGCATGGACCCAGGGTCCTGGAGGGTTGCACAAGGTGGAAGGTCTGGCTTCTGTAATTGCTTCCCCGCTGAACATGGGCGTTGACTGGTCGGTCCATACTCCCAGTCTGCCTCTCTCTTTCCCTAGTAAGGTGTGTCTCTGGGGAAGCTGAGCTCCAGGACAAACTGGTGGGGTCTTCAATCCAGGGAAGCCTAGCCAGCATCCTGGTGGCATCTGGAACCTGGTGATTGAAAAGAGAGTTAACATATGAAGCCAAACAATTTGTTGAGCAATCATGGATCCCAAGCTTGGAACAGTGGAGAGGAAGTGTTAGGGAGGTACTCACTGCAAACTCTAGTGTACTTCTGCTTTCAGGTATATATTTTGCAGTAGTTTATGGATACGTGTGCACATAAGCTCTCTCTCACAGAAACTGGTGTATATCTAGATTATGGGACTTTGTTAGAAAGTGAACTACCTGAGATGAAATTAGAGTGTACTATAAAAGGAAAGGTCTCACCCGAGTAATGAAGTTGAAGGGTTGTCATTCCACACGTGCAGTCTCTGGATACAGTCTGAGGTGAAGCATGTTGAGGTGGCAATCGTTGCTTTGGTTAGGTTGTGATCGGCGGATGCAATATTATTTGGTTTGGATTGGGAGATGCATATGGGAAAGTGGGCCCTATCTGAGGGTTCCAGGACTGGGGGAAGTAGGGGCTCTATAGTGAAGATGTGAGGTTCCTGCTGTAATTTGGTCAGGTCCTGCTTTTAGTTTCCCTTTCAGATCTTCTTAGTCAGCTTCTGTTGACGAGTGGGATCATCCCTTTTTTTAAAAAAAAATATTTATTCCCTTTTGTTGCCCTTGTTGTTTTATTGTTGTTGTTGTTGCTGCTGGATAGGACAGAGAGAAATGGAAAGAAGAGGGGAAGACAGAGAGGGGGAGAGAAAGATAGACACCTGCAGATCTGCTTCAGCGCTTGTGAAGTGACTCCCCTGCAGGTGCGGAGCCAGGGTCTCAAACCGGGATCTTTAAGCAGGTCCTTGTGCTTTGCGCCATGTGTGCTTAACCCGCTGTGCTACCACCCGACTCCCTACATCATGATTTCTTGGAGTGCTGTGAAGAGAAGGTTTGTTAGGGTCTGCAGAAAAGACTGATAAGCATTATCTGACTGAGTATGTGTGTCATGAGAAGCTTTTTCTCCCCCTAATTTAGCAGGATTTTTTCCAGGAGACTCAGCAAATCCTATGTTTTAACAGGATTATTTAAGGACTATTACCTAGGGCCTAAGGAGGATGCAAACCAAAAAGTGATATTCAGCTCATTCTGTGACTGCACCATAAATTTGTTCTACAAATACCCATAGATTTAAGTTTTTAGCTTCCTTCTCTTTATGTTTTATATCAGAACCCTTTGTGCTCCTTCGGTAGTATTTAAGGCAGGTACAAATGTGGATTCAAGTCAAAAAATAGTCTGTGGTAGTAAAATCAGTTGTTAAATTCATGAACACAACTCCTGATTAATTTAATAGCAACTGTAAGTGTGCATCAAAGACCAGAATTTGGCCCTCCGCAACTCTGACTATGAGGAAGCAACATGGGTAAAATATGAAACTCTTTTTAGGAGGTTCAGCATAGAAATGCTTCCTTCCTTAATATTGTATAAGTCAATGTCAGTTAATCATAAAGGTCTTCTGGGAAACATACAAGCCTCTGTCTTTGTACACTCACTATCCTTGACTTTCCTGAGGTCGGAGAGCAAAACAGATCTTAAAGAGAGGAGACCTATTCTGACTCCTCATTGAGAAGAGAGTGGGCAAATATAGACACAGCTGACCTTTCTCTCGGGATTTTGCAACTTCTGTGCCTTAGAGAACAAGGAGAAGGGGCTGCTCAGTGGACTTCAGAGGAGAGGAGCTGACATGTTGGTGGGTAATCATGGAATGGCAACACAGAACAATAGCAAGGTGGAATGTGTCATTTCAAATACATACCGTCTTGGAAACCAATAGCATTTAGCATTTAAAAAATTCTAAAAGAAGACAGTGGCTCACTGGGTTTTAAATTTATTTATTGGATAGAGACAGCCAGAAATTGAGAGGAAGGCAGTGAAAGAGAAAGAAAGAGACAAACAAACACCTGCAGCCCTGTTTCACTGCTTGTCAAGCTTTTCCCCTGCAGGTGGAGACTGGGGGGGGGGGGGCTTGAACCTGAGTCCTTGCACATTGTAACATGTGTGCTCAACCAGGTGCACCACCAACTGGCCCCAGGTCTATCTTTCTATTTCCCTCTCTACCTCCCACTCCTCTCTCAATTTCTCTGTCTCCTATCCAATAAAATGAAAAAGTGGCCTCCAGGAGCAGTGGATTCCTAGTGCAGGCACTGAGTCCCAGCAATAACTCTGGAGGAGAAGAAAACCCACCTCTCAAAACCTAACTGAATAAGAGGTCTCTCTCAAGTAATGAGCAATCCAGGGCATTCTCCATTCTTCCACCGCCCACTGGCAAACGTGGGTCCCCAAGAAAGCCCTGGGGAGGGAAAATCCAAGACCCACATGAAGGCTTGACTTGGACAACAAGCATCAATCATCAAAAACTGGGAGCAAGACATTGGGCTTGGGCCTGGTATATAGCTCATTGGGTGGGGCATGCGCTTTGCACTCCATGTGGCCAGCATCACAGGGCAGGTCCTATGGCACTGGGGAAAGCTGCAGTTCTGTGACCCCTCTCCTTCTCCCTCTGCCTCTCCCTCTGCCTCTGCCTCTGCCTCTCCCTCTCCCTCATCCTCTCCCTCTCCTTTTCCCTCATCCTCTCCTTCTCCCTCCCCCTCTCCCTGTCCCTCTCCCTCATCTTCATCCTCATCCTCTCCCTCTCCCTCATCCTCATCCTCTCCCTCTCCTCTCCCTCTCCCTTTCTTTCCCCCACCATCTCCAGTAAAAATAATGAAAAAGTCCATCTGAGAGCCATGAATTGCACAGGCATGAGTCCCTGACTGCAGTAAACAAACAAACAAACACACACACAACAGTGTGTTGGGTTTGATGTTGGGGCAGGAGAGATATAAATCAGAAGTCCTGACTGCAAGGCTCTGACCATCTCCTAGGGGATGTAAAATGTACTGACACCCCATCATAATAGAAGGAGGGGAGCTCAGGGAAATGATGATGGCAATTCAGAGGGAAGGTGGCGGAAAGTACACTTGGGTGCCAACCAGTTCTCTCGGTTTACTGGTTGGCCTCACTCCACCCAGCCAGCTCCCGGGAACTCATAGAGAGACTCCTCTTCTGGCCTGTTGTGTTCTCTCTGCTCAGCAGCTTAAGTATTTCCAGTATCAGGAACACTCGCCTACTGCTGGCTCACTTCAGAGACAACTGTTCTTTACCTTTTTTTTTTTTTTTTTATTTTCATGGATCGCAGGTATTAGTTTGGCTATTATTTCACATGAGCACTTGAGTCTTTATGGAGCATTTTAATTAATTAATTAATTAATTTAATTAATTTTATTTATAAAAAGGAAACATTGACAAAACCATAGGATAAGAGGGGTACAACTCCACACAGTTCCCACCACAAGAACCCAGTATCCCATCCCCTCCCCTGATAGCTTTCCTATTCTTTATCCCTCTGGGAGTATGGACCCAAGGTCACTGTGGGATGCAGAAGGTGGAAGGTCTAGCTTCTAATTGCTTCCCCACTGAACATGGGTGTTGACAGGTAAATCCATACTCCCAGCCTGCCTGTCTCTTTCGCTGGTGGGGCAGGGGTCTGGGGAATCTGAGCTCCAGGACACATGGGTGGGGTCACCTGTCCAGGGAAGTCTGGTCAGCATCATGCTAGCATCTGGAACCTGGTGGCTGAAAAGAGAGTTAACCTACAAAACCAAACAAATTGTTGACCAATCATGAACCTAAAGGCTGGAATAGTGAAGATGAAGAGTTGGGGGTCTTGTTAGTAGATAGTAGGCCTTGCTGTCTCCTTGAGGTCCCACGTTAATTTTATTTTTAATAGAGCCACAAATTGCCTCCCTAACAATATGTTATTATTCCTCAACAATATGTTCGTATCTCCTAAGTATAAGTTGAAAGGCTGAAATCATAATGAAAAATTGTGTGGGAAGTACCTGCTAGGAAAATCCTTTTAATGCTTTGGTAGAAATTATATATCTATTGTAGTCAAAATCTACTAATTGGAAGATGGCAAAGAAAAATCAGAGAAAGAGTGAATATATGTAGATTGCTTAAGATAAAAATGTTTCCCCTACTGTATGGAAATTATTAACATTAAACAGCAGTAATCTCCAGGAGGATAAGTGATATAATGGATTATAACTTTTAACAAGAATTTTATACAGGTTTCTTAAACCTGTAATGATTTATTCCTGGACTCAGAAATTGAAAGTCATAGCCCATTCACAAAATTCTAAATTTCTTTTTTTATTTGCTAGGCAAGAGAGAAATTGAGAGAAGGAAAGAAGATAGAAATAGAGATATAAGAGCCAGATGGTGGCACACTTGGCTAATCACACATGTTGAATTTTCAAAGACCCAGGTTCGCGCCTCCAGTCCCCACCTGCAGGGGGAAAGCTTTGCGAGTGGTGAAGCAGGACTGCAGGTGTCTCTCTGTCTCTTTCCCTATCACCACCTTACCTCTTGATTTCAGGGCTGTCTCTATCCAATAAATAAATAAACATAATTTAAAAAAGAAATAGAGATATAAAGAGGGGGGAGAGATGAAGACACCTGCAGCACTGCTCCACCACTGGTGAAGCTCCCCTCTTCAGGTGGAGACCAGGGACTTGAACCCAGATCCTTGCCCATGGTATGTATGAACTCAGCTTGGTTCACCACTGCCCAGCTGAGAATTCTATATATTTTTTTAACCTTTAAGAACCATACAAGGAGGAAGTTGCCCAGTTGTACCTAGCAGTGAACCCATCATCATTATGTTTTCATTCTAGAATATGAATGAAAAAGTAATACTTGAGTTAAATTCACTCTATCCTCATATTTCTCTTGGCATTATTCCCCTCCTCTTTACCTCTTTTTTTTTTTTGGAGGTAGACTCCACCCGTAGACTGATAATTTCTTGTGACTATCATTTTTGAGGAATGCGAGCAAACCAGTTTGGAGAAGGAGTTGAAATCTCTGAGCATGATTCTTGCTGCTAATGACCTTTGCGCTGTACATTGAGGCTGGAAAACAATTAACAGTCAACTGTCTGCAAACAATGCAATAGAATTTGGTTTGGTTGTCTTTGACTTTCTCTGCATGTCACGTTTCATTATTTAGCTTCCTTTGTACCCAGAGTCTATTCAACCATTCATGTGTGCACATGGCAAGAACTGGGTCTGCAGGATGTTTGACAGCTCAAGGAAAGTGATAAAGTTCTGTCGTCAAACAGTTGCACGGAAGGCCTAAGAAGCACTAAGTTAGGAGTCAATACGTGATAGCATTGCTGTAAAATATCTACTCGGAAGATTTTCTGAGAAAATGCCAAAACCTTGAATTCATAGAAATCTTGAAACTGAGGCACTTAGAATCCCAAAGATTGACTTTAAAATCTTTTAGAGACAGAGTAGGAAATGCATCAATGACTTCAGTTTGGATCCTTATTCTCATCAATTGTTCCTCAAGGCATTGGATCTCATCTTTTCTGTAAAATATATTACTTTTTTAGGGGAAAGAAGAGAGTGAGAGAAAAGATGCAAGACCCAAGCGTCACTCAGTTCTGGCATGTGAATTGACTGGGACAGAACTTAAAATCTCAGGCATGATAGTCTTGTGCTTTGCTACTGAGATATCTCCTTGCCTTTCTTTTTATTTCCTTTTTTAAAAAAGATTTCTTTTTTTAAAGTTTATTTATTTTTGGATAGAGTCAGAGAGAAAATGAAAGGGGAGGGGTAGATAAAGAGGGATAGAGACAGAGAGACACCCGCCACTCTGCTTCACCACTCTTGATGTTTCCCCCCTACAGGTGGGGGCCTGGGGCTTGCTTGAACATGTTCTTCCACACTGTGATGTGTCTGCTTAGCCAGGTACACAACTGCCTGCCCCCCTATTTTTATTCCCTTATTGTGAAAAAATGATACTCATGATGCCTTCTTTACCTTCCAAGGTTGTCACTGGTTCAAAGAAAAGAATGTGCGGGGAAGGGTTTTGCATCCTTCAAACAGTTGTGCAAAGAGTGTTTGTTCTAGTCTGCCATCAGCCCTGGGAAAAGGGAATCAAATGCTTCAAAAGAAAACGAACTGTGAGTCTAACACACTTCAATCTTTGACACCATTAAAAGTCACACTGACCTCAAAAAATTATCATGAAAAACTAGGAAACTAGCTTTGTGTGTTTTAAGGGAAAAGGGAGCAAGAATGATAAAAGGAGTCATAACATCATCGGCTTCTCCAAACATCTCTAATTATAGATTTAATCTAAATCTCTTTCTACTTAAGGATTTGGAATAAAGAAAGACCATCCTGACTTAGCAAAGTTTTATCCTAAATTTAAAAGCTCCCATCTCCTCTGCAGCATTTTCATTTTCTTGTAATTTAAAAAAGAAACAAAGATAGTTTGATCTATATGGGCAACACATTCTTTCAATCTCTTTATTGGGGAATAATTATTTAAAAGACAGCTGTTATTGCATGTGTTGGATTTCTTATTCCCCCATCATAGGTGTCTGCACACCACACCCACCACCATCTGACATTTTCCTCTACCATGGTGCTTTGACACCCCAACACCCTCCCAACCTCTTCCCACGTCTTCCCTTTACTGCACTAGATCATGGCTAGTTTAAGTTTCATGCTGTAATTTTCTCTTCTTGGTTTCTTTATATATATTTTCCCTTTTGTTGCCCTTGTTGTTTTTTATTATTTTGTTGTCGTTACTTATTTCATCTTTGTTAGATAGGACAGAGTGAAATGGAGAGAGGAGGGGAAGACAGAGAGGGGGAGAGAAAGATAGACACCTGCAGACCTGCTTCACTGCTGGTGATGTGACTCCCCTGCAGGTGGGGAGCCGGGAATCAAGCCGGGATCCTTAAGCTGGCCCTTGTGTTTCGCGCAACGTGCGCTTAACCCCAGGCTGTGCTACCGCCGGACTCCCTCTTCTTGTTTTCTTAAGTTTCACTTCTGAGTGAGATCATCCAGTGTTCTCTCTTCTCCTCTTGACTTACCTCACTTAGCACAATTCCTTTGAGTTCCAACCATGATGTAACAAAAGAGATTTCATCCCTTCTTATAGCAGCGATGTTTTTTCAACACCAAATTGCATATAAACTATTTTTTTCAGTCCTTAGGAAAATATGGCTCCTGTCTTTAGAGACTGGGAAGTCCTAAACAAAACCATGCATATACATTACAAAAAGAAAAAAGAGAGTTAACTCAGGCTTTTGGAAAGGTGCCTACAGAGATATGGGAGGTCATTGAAGGATATCAGCAATAATGTAAATGGAGATTAAATAAGTATAAAGGAACTGGGTCAGTAATGGATTATACAAAGATTAAAGAAGGGATCTATGTCAACTTCATTTCATTACTATAGTAGTCTTCATTTATTAATATGTTCTTGTAAATTGCAACTTGCAGCAAAACTACTTAGAATGGAACCATTTTTTCCCATAACTAACTGATAGAGACCAGAGTTAGGATTCATTACTATATTTGTGTCCATAGAAATGTATACAGGCTTCTAAATAAAGAATAAATTAGGAAAACTAAAGTTTTATGTTAAAAAACTAGTTTGTATTCATCCATTAATTCATTAATTTCCCAACAGACTTATTCAAGGATTTGATCCCAAGAATCAATGTTGGATGTTAATTTTTAGTGTATCTTATATCCATATATCCACTCTTACCCATATTCTGAAACAACTGAAGTATGCAAATGATTCATATGTCTATTCTTGGAACTTGTCAGGAAATGGGAGTAGTTCACACAGATAAGGGGAAATGTGCAAACTACATACAGACAATGAGATCAGCTTGGAATAGATCTATTTTTCTCATCAATGTTATCATGAAACAACACATTGAACAAAATGACATTATTGCTGTAGCTTATTTTCTGATGAAACATTTTCAAATATTAGAAGCATTGCATTATTCACAATAGTCAAGGCGTAGAAACAAATTAAGTGACCAACAATGAATGACTGCATAAAAAAGTTATAAGACATACATTAATGAAATATTACTCTGCAATTTAAAAAGTTCTATCTCTTAGGTCCAAATAAATAGAACTAGAGGTGGTTATGCTTAGTAAAATAAGAAGTAAAAGAAAACTACCAGACAGAATCATACGGAGTAGAGATAAACAAGCACATGAACTTGCAGCAACAGCAAAAAGACTAAATTGTCTCTCAGATTATGTAAGAACTATGGCAGTTAACAGAGGAGTGCCATAGAAATTTGGAGGTAGGTTCAGTATGAAGCTATATCCCTGTAATGTTTCTCTCTCTCTCTCTCTCTCTCTCTCTCTCTCTGAAAAATTTACCAGAGCACTGCTCAGCTCTGGTTGATGGTGATGCAGAAGATTGAACCTAGGACTTTGGAGCCTCAGGCATGAGAGTCTTTACATAACCATTATGTTTTCTGCCCTCCTACCCCTGTAATCTTATAATATTATAAGCAACTAATAAAATTAATATAAAAATGTTAGTTGAATTACAATTTTTTCTCATTTACTTGGGGGGGGGCATTAATGGTTTATAGCACAGTTGTCTACAATACACATGGGCACGATTTCCTAGCTCTATGTGACAGAAAAATGTGAAATGTTTTTACCTAAATCTAGGACCTCAAACCACCCCAACTCCCCACCCCTTCTATTCCTTCTCCCAAGCCCCTTGTTTTGGTGCAGTATACCATGCCCTGTCAGAGATTCATCCTGTTTTCTCTCT
Source organism: Erinaceus europaeus (assembly GCF_950295315.1). Lineage (NCBI taxonomy): Eukaryota > Metazoa > Chordata > Mammalia > Eulipotyphla > Erinaceidae > Erinaceus > Erinaceus europaeus. Next base: position 16,637,096 of record NC_080174.1, read on the forward strand.
TTCTGATCCTGTCTCCTGAGTTCCATCTACCTGTGAGGTCATCCATTACTCATTCCTCTCTTCTTGACTCATCACAGCCAATATTTTTCCCTCTGGTTCTATCCAAGGTGAAGCAGAGATTGGTATGTTATATATATATTTTTTAAACCAGAGCACTGATCAACTCTGATTTATGGTGGTGTGGGGGATTAAACCTGGGACTTTGAACCTCAGGCATGACAGTATGTTTACAAAACTATTATGCTATCTACCCCTGTCAGAATTTATAGTTTCTGATCTAATATCTAGGACTTTGATAGTTGCCTCTGGTACACCAACATTTATTATATTGGTCTGATCATTTTACCTTCAAGTTTTCTCTGTTTTTGCTTTCTTCTTTTGCTATTGTTCTATTATTGATTCTATTCTATTGATACCACATATTACCTCATGTAGAGTTGGAGTTCCTTTTCATGTAGGACTCCTTTCATGAAGGATTCCTTTCAATAATTCCTGCAAGGCAGGATTATTGATAGTGAATTCCATCAGTTTCAGTATGCTTGGAGAAAATTTTAGTTTCTTCTTCATACTTAAAGGATAATTTGGGAAGATAGAGCAATCATGGTTGGTAATTTTTATCTTTTAATACTGTGTGAATATGGCATTCTACTCCTTTCTTACCTCTAGGATTTGTGGTGAGAAATCTGAGGAAAGCCTGATGGGTTTGACTTTTGTCTGTCAGATTCTTCCTTTCCCTAGCAGCCTTCAAAATTATTTCCTTGTCATTGCTTTTGTATATATATTTTATAGTATTTTATAGTATCGTGGTGTGGGATATTTTGGATTCAAGAACTTGGGTGTTCATTCAACTTCCTGGGTGTCTATGTTTTGAACACTGCCCAAGTGTGAAAAATTTTCTGCTATTACTTATTTATGTTCTCTGTTGCTTTCTCCTCCTCTTCATCCTCAAGTATCCCAATAATGTTCATATTCATTTTCCTGATGGAGTCTAATGTTTCACAGAGAATTGCTTAATTATTCATGAACTTTTCCTCTCCAGTACCTTTCACTCTGAGAGTGTAGTGGCTTTATCTTTTATCTCTGATATTCCCACCTCAAGCTGATTTGTTCTACCTACTAAGCCTCTTCTGTAAGCCTCAACTCCATTAAAAAATGGCCTTTGTATCTTGTAGGCTACTCAGGGTTTTCTTGGTGTGTCTTATAGTAAATTCTTTGATGAAACAATCTCTAAGATCCTGAATTTGTGTCTTTATGTTATGGTGAGACTTGAATTGCCTTCACAATAAGCTTTCTGAATTCAAACTCATATATCTTTCCCACTTATTTGTGAATTTGAACAACCAAATTTGTTCATGTTTTAGCTAAGCATGGTTTCTATTTAGCTAGCAAGTGGTGCTGTGGCTGTATTGCTTATATGTTGGTGGGAGAGAATACATAGTATTCTGTATGATTTTGGGTGGATTTAGACAGAGTAAGTTCTTGTTGCTTTGTTTCAGACTCTATTCCTGCCTCTGGCAGGCCTCTGCTGCACCCTGGGAAGGCTGCACAGTTTTAGTTTCTGACCATATTTTCCCCCCTACCACCTTCTTCTCCTCCTCCTCCTCCTTCTTCTTCTTTTTAACCTGTTTCATTCAAGGAAGCATTTATTTGTTAGATTATGATATTTTTAGAAGTATCTTCTCATTATATCTTTAGCTAACTTTCCCTTTAACCTGTTGTAATACATAGAAATGGAAAAGAAAAATGCCAGGTAAATTTGTACTGCATACTGCAGAAGGCCTAGATCCACATGACATTCACTTTAATGTATCCTGGCTTTCCTGAGTAAAATAGGCATAATGTTTTGATACTGCCCCTTAGTTTCAAAATCTCAAACTGAGAAGGTGAAAATTTTGGCAGTAATTTCTGCTGCTTCAGAATGAATCAGGGAAATTTATTGTGTCCCAAACAACATCTTGGGTACCAAGTTTGTTGCTCTTGTGACAGAGTAGCTTTTCTTTGGCAATTAGAAACAAAAACCTTTACCTGCCTTCTTAGGCCAAGCTGGTGTTCAGCTGTGTGTATATCAAAATGGTGCCATCTTCCCACTGCCAGCTATAGACACCGAGTTCTAACCATTTTTGTCTTGAAAGTTTGTTCCTTACTCCTTACCACGTGTGCCAGCATTCCACTCAGTGGAATCAGTGATTGTCTTCAAACATTGTTAAGATTGTGATTTTTTTCATTGCTTTATTTAGCTCTTTACAAGTGTAATCTTCTGATTGTCACTACACTATGCCCATCTCCACCCTCTGAAGTCCTGGTACATTGCATTTTAGATAGAATGATGAGTGTTATATTTCTATGAGTATTTGCTGTTTTTGTTGCAAAAGCTGACTTTTTCAGAAAAGGATTTTATTTAAAAAATTATGAGAACTATCAACCCTTGAGTAATGTATTTCAACTGCTTACTATATTAGCCTGTACCTTTTAATTGATGAGACTATGTGGCTTTGCCACATTTTTCTACAACTTGTCACTCACTTTAAAACTCAGCATTGAGAGGAGCTGGGTAGTCGTGTACTTGGTTGAGTGCTCACATTATCATGCACAAGGACCCAGTTCAAACCCCCACTTGCCATATGCAATGAGGAAGCTTCATGAGTGGTGAAGAAGGTCTGCAGGCATCTCTTTAGTTCTCACCCTCTCCCCTCTCAATTTCTCTCTGTCCTGTCTAAAACATTAAAAAGAAAAAAAAAAAAAGGCCATTAGTGTCGTTTTCACCGGGCTGGCTTCATGGGTGGGAGACAGAGACGACCAGAGACTCATGGCTGAGCTGAGAACGCAGTTCAATCTTTATTCACAAGCGGGGATGCAGTCCAAAAAACTAATCTCTTCTAATCACAACACAATTCTCCTGTCTTGCATCTCTCTCCTACCTCCCTCCTGAGGCGGAAGAGTCAGGAACAAATAAAATACATGTGATAGGGGGTAGGGAGAAGAAAGAAGTGAACCAGTGTGTGTGGGGGGAATGTCCTGGGGGTGGGGGTGGGGAGAACAAACAAATATCCCGGAGGCAGGGGTTGCCCAGCCAACAGTGGACGTGCAAACAGAACACAAAGCAAGCAACACAAGCGAACCCAATGTGATGATAAAATCAGAAGGCTTCACAAGCAGAATCCAGAAGCATACCAACACACTAGAGGTGGTGGATTTGTATGTAGTGCCAGCACCAAGCTCCAGCAATAATCCTGATGGCAATAAAAACAAAACAGAATTTAAAAAAAATAAACAAAACAAACAAACAAAAAAACCAGAATTCAACATGAACCCCAAGCAAAATTCCACTCTGACTAAAGACTAGATCATGGCAGCCCACTTTTTCACTACAGGTGCTTCAGATTCAGTAGGTTTCCTGTTACCAGGTTCAGAGTACTAGTAGAATTTTAAAGCATGAAATTTAAAAATTTTAAAGCATGTATTTATTAGTGCTCTCTGGGAAAGTCAATGCTTCAAATTAATGTATGCAACTTTGTATCTGTGCTGTTCACTCTAACTTGGAGATGTTCTAGTGCAGCAAAAAGCACCGCTGATTTTTCAGTGACAACTCAAAGCAGGTGTTGTTTTTCTCATGAGGCTACAGGCCATCTCGCCCCTCCTCAGACTGTGCTCCATTAGCCTCCGTGGTTAGAAATGGGAGCTCCCTGCAGGGATTCTTCACCTTACTACTTCAGCAATCAAGACTCTCCTCTCTTATAATTCTAATAATTGACTGTTCCCGGTATCCAAAACGATGTGGCACATAAACACCTTTCATAGCCAGTTTTAGGCGAAGTACTAACATCAAGCACCAGGAGACTCATTGGGATGGGAGTGGGTGGGGCAGTTAATAGGGAGGAAGATGGAAAAACAAAGAGGACCTTAAAAGATTGGATACAAAAAGGTCAAAGGCTTCATGCCAACTCAAATTCACACTGAAGTTTGTTTCAGTTTATTTTAGCTCTCAAATTCGTACTCTCTCTTTCTTCATCTCTCTCTCTCTCTCTCTCTCTCTCTCTCTCTTGTTCTGCTTGTTGGTGAGCTTGTCATATTTTATCTCTATCTCTCCTGTCTCTTTCACAACTTCCTGTTCTAAGATTCTTATGAAGTCTTGCTTAAGTTGTGGCGAGGAAAACAAACAGCTGATTTTTCTATTGTGACTAAAAAAATAAGATCTTACGTTTTAAATTAGTGATCATTTGGACAGAATAGTGTGTTTGTTTTGCCATGTACATGATCCAGGTTCCAGCTTTGTCCTTACTGCACTGTAAGAAGTTTTGGTGCTACTCTGTCTCTCTGTTTCTTTTCTCATCTGGAAAAAAAAAAAATCATTTGGAGCAGCAGAGCCCTAAATGTTAACTAAAAATAAAAACAAAATAAATAAATAACAAAATTGTGATTATTGGGGGGAGCTGGGCAGTGGCATGCCTGGTTAAGTGCATACATTACTACGCACAAAGACCTGGTTCAAACCCAGGTTTGAATCCTGGCTCCCCACCTTCAGGGGGGGGAGTTTTATGAATGGTGAAGCAGGTCTACAGGTATTTATCATTCTCTCTCCCTCTGTGTCTTCCTTCCCTCTCAATTTCTCTCTGTCCTGACAAATAAAATATAATCGCAATAAAATTTTTAAAAATGGCTGCCAGAGTCAGTGGATTCAGAGTGTTAGCACTGAACCTCAGCAATAACCCTAGAGGCAATAAAAGAAAAATTCAAAATTGTGGTATTTTTTATTTGACATGACTGGGGTTATCCACAAGCAGAGGTTTGTCTTGAGAGGACTAAATAGTTCACCTTCTGAACATAATGTATTCTCAGCAATGCATAACATACACTATGTATTTTGTATACTATAAAGTGTTGTGTAAAACTTACAACTTCTTGGGGCCGGGTGAAGGCACACCTAGTTGTGTGCACACATTACAACACTCAGGGACCCAGATTCAAGCACCCAGTTCCCACTTGTAAAGGAGACGTTTATTTAGCAGTGAGGAAGTGCTCCAGGTGGTCTTCTTTCTTTCTTTCTTTTTTCTTTCTTTCTTTCTTTTTTCTTTCTTTCTTTCTTTCTCTTTCTCTCCCTCTTTCTCCCTTTTTCCTCTCAATGCCTTGCTGTCCTATCAAATAAGTAAATAGATATTTTTAAAAAATCAACACTTTACAACTTACATGGAGCCAGGAGGTGGTGCACCTAGTTGAATGCACACATTGACCTGGGCTTCAGCCCCCACTTCCCTCCAGTAGAAAGGAAGTTTCAGGAGAGGGGAAGTAGGTCTGCAGATGTCTCTCTTCTCTTCCTCTTTACCCCTTCACAATTTCTCTCTGTCCTAATTTTTTAAAAGGGGGCAGTACAACTTATTACATGTGTTTATTCTTCAACATTTCTTTTGCCCTCAGAGTTCCCCTGAAACTTCCCAATGTGTGTTTTTCTACTCTTCTTGACAGACCCCATTTTTGTTTACTTATGAGAGAATCAGAACATCATTCTGATTAGTGTGGTGCAAGGCCTGCACTCTACCACTGAACAGCCTCCCTGATAATAAATCTTAAATATTAAAATAAGACAGGCTTAACCTTGAGTTCAATTCCTTGAGTTCAAAAACTCTATAACCAAGCAGTGCACTGGTCTGTCTCTCAGAAAATAAATAAATAAACCCATATAAAAAGAAAAGAAAGAGAGAAGGAGTGAAAGAAAGAGAGAAAGAAAAAAAGGTAGAAAGAAAGAAAGAAAAGAAAAATGAGACAGACTGAGCAGTGCCAGGATACCTTTCCTTGAAAAGAAGAAGTCAAGTCACTCCTCTGTGTTTCATTATTTACTTGAGAAGCAGCATGAAGGTTTTGCTGGAACCATCTTTTAAATAGGACAAAACATACTGGTTCAAATGGAACATTTCCCAGAAATGTCCCCCTAGGGCAGTCTGGTTTGTTGTTAAGAAAACACCCCCTGCACAGTTTTCTCCTGTCCCAGCTAGTCAAGCTACAGAAAGAGACTACAGTTTAACTCCCCTTGATGTGGTGGTTTCTGCAGAGGTTTGTTTAGTTCCCTTGTGTGGGCACTCTCTTGAGAAGTTTGGATATAACGAATTGAATTCATCTGACACTGTGCCCTGTCCCTCTCTTCCTGGATCGTTCCCTGCCAGTGAGGGACAGAGCCCATCTATCTGCTGCCGGTATACGCTGGGCACCAGGCCAGCCCTGCTCACACTTAACTTGCTGTGACTTGGCTTCTGTGCCCATGTTTACCTGCCTGTTGAGAGCATTTCAGATGACAGTGTTGCCTTTGCATCTGCAATAGTTTCCATTAACTTCAATATGTGTTAAATAGCTTTATAAAGAAAACTACTTTTCCTTTCCAGCTAGGCAGATTTCTAACTTATATGCAGAATAATTCAGCCTCGGGTGTACAAAGTATTTGCAGCTGATTTCATTTTTTATTTTTTTTGTCACCAGTATTATTGCTGGCGCTTGGTGCCTGCACAGAGTCCACCACTCCTAGAGTCATTATGATGATGATGATTATGTTATTAATATATGCATTTTTGTTGGTAGAGAGAAAGGGAACAGGGAGCTAGACAGGGAAAGAGGAAAAGAGACATCTGGGACCAGGTGGTGGTGCACCTGGTTGAGTGCACTTGTTACAATGTGCAAAGGCCTGGGTTTGAGCCTTGGTCCCTGCAGGCAGGAAGCTTCGTGAATGGTGAAGCACTGTTAGAGGTGTCTCCCTTTCTTTTTAAATTTTTTATTTATTTTTTAAATTTTCATTTATTGGATAGTGACATCCAGAAATCAAAGATTATAGATTTGGTTGACTAAAAGGTGTCCCAGCTGCCATTAGTTTAAATTGTAGTCAAAGCTTTTAAGTGGTGAAGAAGTAGGATCTGCAGGAGACACACACTGAGGCTTGCTGCGTGCCTGGCCTGCTTGTTTGAATCAGATGTGCAGAATATACCACTCGGGGGTTGGGTGGTGGCACACCGGGTTAAGCGCACATGGTACAAAGTGCAGGGACTGGGCAAGGATCTTGCTAGAGCCCCCCACTCGCTATCTACAGGGGCCTTGCTTCTAAAGTGGTGAACCAGGTCTGCAGGTGTTTCCTTCTTTTTCTCTGTCTTCCCCTTCCCTCTCAATTTCTCTCTGTACTATCCAGTAAAAAAAGGGGGGACCAGTAGCAGTACATTTATAATGCAGGCACCTAGCCCCAGCTATAACTCCAGAGGAAAAAGAAAACAAAAACGGATTTGGGAAGCTTCTCTCTTGAGTACTCCCTATTCACCAAAATGGTCATTTGATTTTCTTCATTGGCATGCTGACTCTGTATCTTTCTTGGCCCACTAGATCACGTCAGCTCTGAGCATTCACTCCTGAGGGAGCACTGATGATGTTTACACCTACATTTCTCTTCAACCTGGTTATATGGTTTTTTAAAAGTTTTATTTATAAAATGGAAATACTGACAAAACCATAGGATTAGAGGGGAACAACTTCACACAGTTCCCACCATCAGAAATCCATATCCCACCCTAAGGACCCCAACACACCCATCCAAAAAGATCCTTGTACACATATGTTCTTAGCAGCACAATTTGTAGTAGACAAAACCTGGAAGCAACCCAGGTGTCCAACAACAGATGAGAGGCTGAGCAAGTTGTGGTATATATACACAATGGAATAATACCCAGCTATAAAAAAAAAATGGTGACTTCACCGTTTTCAACCGATCTTGGATGGACCTTGAAAAATTCATGTTAAGTGAAATAAGTCAGAAACAGGAGGATGAATATGGGATGATCTCACTCTCAAGCAGAAGTTGAAAAATAATGTCAGGAGAGAAAACACAAGTAGAACTTGAACTGGAATTGGCATACTGCACCAAAGTAAAAAGACTCTGGGGTGAGTGGGGGGGGGGGGGAGAATACAGGTCCAAAAAGGATGACAGAGGACCTAGTGGGGGTTGTATTGTTATATGGAAAACTGAGAAATATTATGCATGTAGAACCTATTGTATTTATTGTTGAATGTAAAACATTAATTACCCAATATAGAAATTAAATAAAAGATCCATATCCCATCCCCTCCCCTGATAGCTTTCCTATTCTTTAACCCTCTGGGAGCATGAACACAGACAGGGTCATCTTGGGTTGCAGAAGATAGAAGGTCTGGCTTATGTAATTGCTCCCCGTTGAACATGGGTGTTGACAGATCAATCCATACTCCCAGCCTGTCTCTCTCTTTCCCTAGTGGGGCAGAACTCTGGGAGGGGGGGCTCCAGGACATACTGGTAGGGTTGTCTGCCCAGGGAAGTCAGGCTGGCATCATGGTAGCATCTGGAACCTGGTGGCTGAAAAAGAGTTAAGACATAAAACAGAACAAATTGTTTACTACTCATGATCCTAAAGGCTGGAATATTGAGGATGAAGATTTGGGGGGGTCTCCATTTTGGAAGAAGCTAGTAGGTCTATTTTAGGTATATTCCAAGGGGCCCATGACTTTACTAGTTTTTGCTTAAATCTGACATCTACTACGCAGATGGACCCATGTTATTGTCTGGGGGGATGGTGTCATAGTTGGAAAAAGGACCAGAAAGCTGAATCAGGGAAGAGAATAGCTCCCAAATATGGGAAAATTATATAAATACTGTTTACTGTAACCCCATCGATTTGATCTGGGGTCCATATGTAGCACAGGAGACTATGTAACTTCTGCATCCCTGTAGGTCTGAGCTCATATTCTATGGTCATGGCTAGGAACATTCCAGGCTGCTCTAATTCCAGGACCCATCATCCTTGAGTGATAGGCAGAGTATATTATCCAACCTCCCTTCGGAGAATGGAATACTCCCCACACTTACTGATCCACACTGAGGGCCAGGTCTTATAGGGGCTCACAAAGGGGTCCATTATGTTTTTCCTGATGGAGTTGACCAGTGACAGTGGTGAAAGGGATCTGTTAGTGGTCTAGGCCCATCATGTCTGTGCGGGAATCCCAGGACTCCCTGCTTAGGGCCCTAGGTGATGGGGTGGCCTGGTAGTAACTAAAGAGTCATTATTAAAATATACCAGTCTCTTGCTCTTATTCAGCTTTTATAGTCCTTACTTTTCTTGACAAGTTAGCTTTGCAGTACTTGAGGGAAGTGAAATAGGAGGTAGTTGAGGAGGGTATCTAGGTCTAAGTAGAAACTATTTGAGTAGGTACTTTTTAGGTCTTTCTACTTTCTACTTTCTTGCTACATTTATTGACTCAATACAAACTATTGTGTACTTTTGCTTTAAGGTGTATATTTTCCCCCAACTTCTGTATACATGTACATATGCCCTATCTCATGGACCCTAGTCTATTTCTAGATTTTGAGGTTTGTTTGAGGTTTGTTAAGAAGTGTACCACCCAAAATGGAATTAGGGAGTCCTATAAGCTAGCAAAGGTCTCACCAGAGTAATGAAGCTGGTGGGTTGACATTCCATGCCTGACGTCTTTGGATGTAGTCCGAAGTGAAACATGCCGAGGTGGTACTGGTTGCATTGATTGGGTTGGGATCAGCAGATACAGTATCAGTTGGTATGAATTGGGAGAAGCATGCAGGAAAGTGAGCCTCACCCTAGAGGTTCCAGGACTGGGAGAAATATGGGCTTTATAGAGAAAGGAGAAGGTTACTGCTGTCTTTGGTTTTAAGAAGGCAACAGATAGAGCTATAACCAAGTCATTTGGCAGTTGGGTTAACTTTGAAAATCCCATTGTTAGGGTTTGCTGTAGCATACAAGACCTCACCATAATATATGTCCTTTTATGCTATTTACATATAGCTGTACCTTATAAAGGAATACCACCAGCTGTTTCTGTTCTCCCTGGTCTAAGCTTTCAGGAGATTTAATATTTGAAAGAACAAGTCATTATTAGAAATGTATTAACAATTTGAGCCCACTGTTACAATTCAATCTGATTACCAACCTGAAGTCTTAAGTGCTTAGACTGAAGGAACATATGCTCAGAGCTATGGTCGTTGCATCAAAAAGTTTGAGACATTTGATCCATTTTTCCCCTTCATATAAATTGAATATTGCTTTGTGAGACTATAAGTTACAAGGAGTGTATATTAACACCATTCCCACTACCAACATTTTGTGTCCCATCCCCCAGAGATTTTACTTTGGTGCCATATTCCAATTATCCAATTATTGTATGTTTTTAAAAGAAAGTTTAGTTAGGGCAAGTGTATGCTCATATGAAAATGAAGTAGAAGGTAAAATTTTCCCTATACTCTCTGCCCTCACAAATGCAGCGCTGACTGATGAACCCGTATAGCCACATGATAACCACTCCCTCCATAATTCATAATTGTCAGCAGGGCTCACGCTTATTGTACAGTCTACAAATTTGGACCAGTGCATAGTGACATATATTCATCAATACAGCAACATATAGAGTAGCTTCACTGACCTAAACAGCATCTGTGTCCTATACATTCATTTGCGTTCACTCCTCCTACCCCCTCTATGTCCTAGCAATCACAAATTTCCCCCCACCATTCCTATATGTTTGCTGCTTTTCTAAAATACCATATGGTTGGACTTATGTTATAGGTAGCCCTTTCAAATGCTCACCATCTTTCACTTTAGTAAAATGAACTTAAGTCTCCTCTCTGTCTTCCTATAGCTTGATAGCACTGTATCATTTTATCCACTTACTTCCAGAAGGATACCCTGGACGCTTACTCAGTTTGGCAGTTATGAATGATCCTGCTATAAACATCTGTGTGTGGACAGTATTTTCCTCTCTTTGGTTAAATACTAAGAAGCATCATTCCTGGATTGCACGTTTTTGACTATAACATTTGTATTTCCCTGTAACTTTCAAACATCTCCCTGTGTGATATCATTTAATATTACATATTAACTTATTTGCTTTTTTGTGGGGCAGGGATTCTTACATCACCTAGAGATTTCAGGCTCCTTGAGGGCAGGGTTGGTATGTTTACCTTGGCATGCTACCTAGGATAACCTGTGTGCTGTACAATGAATTCTATACATAAATGTATATATATTTAAATTTTTTATTTATAAAAAGGAAACATTGACAAAACCATAGGATAAGAGGGGTACAGCTTTGCACAGTTCCCACCACCAGAACTCTGTATCCCATCCCCTCCCCTGATAGCTTTCCTATTCTTTTTTTTTTTTTTACTTTCTTTTTGTGTGGAACTGTACTCCTCTTATCCTATGGTTTTTGTTAATGTCTCCTTTCTTAAATAAAAAATTTAAAAAAACAGAAAGCTTTCCTATTCTTTAATACTCTGGGAGTATGGACCCAAGATCATTGTGGGATGCAGAAGGTTGAAGGTCTGGCTTCTGTAATTGCTTCCCTGCTGAACGTGGACGCTGACAGGTCGATCCATACTCCCAGCCTGTCTCTCTTTTTCCCTAGTGGGAAAGGGCTCTGGGGAAGCAGAACTCTAAGGCACATTGGTGGAGTTGTCTGTCCAGAGAAGTCTGGTCGCATCCTGCTAGCATCTGGAACCTAGTGGCTAAAAAGAGAGTTAACATACAAGCCAAACAAATTGTGGAACAATCATGGACCTAAAGGCTGGAATAGTGCAGATGAAGTGTTGGGGGATTCCTCCATTTTGTAGATAGCTAATAGGTATATTTTAGTTATATAAATACATTTTAAAATTGTATCCCTTTTCACTACCTTTATGAAAGAGAAAAGCCAGCTCGGGCATAATGCTGTAGGTATCTGGGACTGAAACTTGGGTCTCTGGGACCTCAGGCATAAAGATCCTGTGCTCTAACAGAGCTCACTCTGCACTAACTCCCCAGGCCAACAAACATTTTTCTGATGAGAGAGCTCCTACATTCAGAACTTTTCTGAGTGGAGTAAGATGCTATCCATCTCCTTGTGTAGCCACCCCACTCCCTGGCTACTGTCGTGTTTCTTAATCTAGCCCTATCATCATTAATGCTTCTCTAACGTGTGCTGCCAACCATACCATGTGTGCTGTGGGTACTTGGAGACAGCAGCGTTTGGGAGACCTTTTTTTTTTTTTTTTTAAATCTTGGTCTGTGTAGATTACAAATGGCAGGTTTGTGTGATCCTGTCAGGAGGCTGTGTTAACTCAGACGATTTCATCTTCTGATTTACAAAATCATTTGTACTCCAAAAGGGGATCTCCATTTCTGTGCCATCTGGTCCCTGTGCTGAGTTGTGAAATGCACACTTGCATGGGTGTCATCACGAGAGCACTTGAGGGGAGGGTACAGGAGATGGGAGGTGGACTCTGATGACTTTCTCTTTTATGTAGAAATCTCTGGTGTCATAGACAGAGATTCCATTCCCAGTGTCTGGCTTAACTTTCCCACCACTTTCCTCTTTGTGAATGCTTGTAAATAAGTGTCGGTTGGAATTTCATTAAATAAAGCCTTTCATTCCAATTTTTATTCTTTCAAATTTCCCTGGCTCATAGATAAGACAGACTTTCAAGGGACAGGAAGTGAGAACATTTGGAGCACCTCCCATGAGAACATTGCTATTTCCTCTGAATTTAATCCTCTAATCGATATAAAAGTAGTTTCCAGATATCATGCCCCTACAATGTTATTAATTACATGCATTTATTCTTTTCAAACCACTGTTAAAACACTTGTACTATCAGTTAATGCTCATAATAATCCTGTGAGGTAGGTTTCATTACTATCTTGAAACCAGAGACACCAAGAGGTTAAATGACTTCCCCAAGGTAATAGAATGAGTGAGTGGACTTGCTAGGACCTGAACTCAAGTGAACCTAGTTTTAGATTGGTGTTTCCAATGACTAATTTACAGTTTCTGTAAAATCCATGGATTCCAGGTAGATACCAGTATCAGATAAACTTTTTGGAAATGAAAACTTTGCTTAAATGCCTCTTATCAAAGCTTACCTACTTTCTACTAAAACAAAATTTCTTTTCTTTTTTTTTAATTATTGATTTAATAATGATTGACAAGACCATAGGATAAGAGGAGTACAGTTCCACACAATTCTCACCACCAGAGCTCCATTGGAAGCTTTCCTATTCTTTATCCCTCTGGGAGCATGGACCCAGGATTGTTATGGAGTACAGAAAGTGGAAAGACTGACTTCTTAATTGGTTCTTTGCTGGACATGGATATCCACAGGTCAGATGTCCCAGGGTATTTTAATTTAAATTTCAAAGGCCCCAGATTAACCAAGATGGATGGTGGTGATTGCTGAATGTGACTCTCTGTGATAATTTTTTAAAATTCAATTTGCTTTTACTTCTGCTTTTGTTATTTTTCTTCTAGATTTCAGAATATAACTCTTTGGAATTTATCTCTATCTCACAATTTTCCCCCTACCTTTCTTCTCAAATACCCAGCCTAGAGGAAATTTCTTTTCCTTGTGTGGACTCAAGAGTTTTTTTTTTTAATTTTTTATTATTTTCCCTTTTGATGCCCTTGTTGTTTTATTATTGTAGTTGTTGTTGATGTCATTGGTGTTGGATAGGACAGAGAGAAATGGAGAGAGGAGGGAAAGACAGAGAGGGGGAGAGAAAGACACCTGCAGACCTGTTTCACAGCTTGTGAAACGACTCCCCTGCTGGTGGGACCGGGATCCTTGTGCAGTCCTTGCGCTTTGCGCCATGTGTGCTTAACCTGCTGTGCTACCGCCGACTCCCAGACTCAGAGTTTTTATTCAAGACTTCAAACCTTAGTATTAAACTCCATGCTGTCCTACTTCTTTATCTCCTCTGCATTTGACTTTCACAGAAATTTAAACAACTATAATCAAAATCATGGTCTCAGTCATGGTAAAGATGAAGTATAAATTGATCCCAGAGAGGTAGTCTGTAAGCTGATTTAACAAAGGATTATCTTTATAAAGTGACTGATTTTTCCAGAGAGTACATTTCTGTTAACAGTTTCCTGGGCATTATGATAAAAGAAGCTTTTCTTCTCTTTCTTTTTGTAAAGGTCAATGTCTTCAAATATCCTCCCAACAATGTTCTTAGTGTCTCCTTCTACATTTTTGCAGTTCTGGTTCACTTCTTACACTGTTGGATAGGAACTTCAGAATTTGAGAAGTCATTGCTTTTTGTGAGCAGATAAAATGCAGTTTCTTCCTTTTGACTCTGCCAGTACACTTTCTGCCACTCAGGACTCAGATCTCTATTTTGACACATGTCAAGTCTGTTGCAACGGTTTCCTGACACAGATTAGGAATAAGCAAGGAACATCCAGGAAAGCTGACCTCTACATGCTGTTGTCTTTTCCTCAGAGTTCCTTTGATGGGATAAGAGAGACAGAGAGAGAGACAGACAAAGAGAGAGGGGGAAAGGGAGAGAGAGAGAAGAGAGAGATCTTTGTGTTCCCTTTTCAAATTGTGCTAGATACATTGTGATAAAGAGAAAAGACTTCCTACTTTAAAGAGATGCCAGTTTCTTCAACTAAACTCTGGATACACACATTTTGCACAATGTACAGAATTATCTAGGGAACTAGAACCTAGTGGTTTTTATTTGAAAAATTAGGATAAAGGTACTAACTTTGATACCCTTGAGAGGTAATAGGTGTCGTTATCCACTGGTGGACAGGAAAATAGGTTGGTTATTCCAAATCAAGAAAAAAACAGGTTTATTTTTATGACTCTGTTGTGTGGAACAGACCACACTCCTCTAATACTTACATTTTGACTGCATACTGATTTTAATAAAAGTATTGCCACCTGGAAGGTAGGTTAGTACATTTGAGCACAGGACTTAGGTGACTGAGGTCGGAAGTCCAAATACTGGTACCTCCAAATGCCAGACAGAGATGAACAGTACTCTAATATCTTGCCTTGCTCTATTGTTCATAAAAAAAGAAAGAAAACTAGTTTTAAAAAAAAGTCTTGAAAAATTTCATAATGGAATGAGTGAGTACAAAGTCTTTTTCCTTATTTATTTATTTATTGAGAGAGAGAAACACAGAGTCACTTTCATGCCATTTTGTTATTATTGCTCTTGCTTTTTGATGCAGTGTCTGGTATCGGACTTAAAGCCTCACACATGCAAGACTTTACAAGACTTGCATGACCTCTAAAATCATTCCTTTTTTTTTTTTTTTTTAACCAGAACACTGCTCAGCTCTGGTTTATGGTGATGCGGGGCATGCGGGGCATTGAGCCTGGGACTTTGGAGCTTCAGACATGAAATTCTCTTTGTATGACCATTATGCTATCTACCCTCCACCCAATCATTTCCTCTTAATGGTAGAGGAGAAAACTGTTTTCTTACAAAGATTATCTGTTTGTTGTAGTAATTGTTGGAAAAGACTGAGTCTGCCACAAGGCAGATGCATCATGAAATGTGTGTGTTAGAATCTGCCTGAGCTTAGGACTAGTTGGAGTGAGGTGATAGAAACTGTAATCGCATCTCTTTGTTTTTATCTTGACAGCTCTGGTGCCACCACTGCTGATCGGTAAATCTCATTATGTGATCTGAGCATTTAAATGAAAGGCTCCTTTCTGCCAGCATGCTGAATAAACCCGGTCCCTGCTTCTGGAATCCTTATGAGCAACTCTGTACTTCAAACAGCTACCTCAGCTTTGTCGGAAATGAGTTTGTTCTTGGGCTGGCACTTCTCAGTGAAGGGCATGTTTAGCATGGCAAGGCTAACACTATGAAATCACTTTGATAAGCAACACAAAACTCTTCATGACAGCACATCTTCCCAAGGCTGCCTTCCTTTCTAAAGTAAGGTAGCTGGATCCTGACTCTCCAAGTATTTATGGTACTAAATTATATGCCTTTCACTTTCTTGAAATTTCGTGATGTACAATTCTCCTGACATTATCAGCCCCAAATTTCATTTTCCCATTTCAATTGCACTTTCTTCCAAGTCATCAGGGGTTCTATCAAGAAATTGAAATGGGAAGCAAGGCTCTTGCTATTAAGCAGTACTTTTGTGACCCTACCTGATACTTGGATATAGAGTAAATTCTAGAGGAAAGGCTATATTCATGAATTTCAGTGAAACTAATAATGCCACTATTTTAAGTTATTAACATATAAAAATTTCATGATATGTTTTACTTTGATGCATGGACTTAAAAAATGTTGAAATGATATCCTAAGGGCAAATTATGGTGATTTTGTTTATAACCACTGGGAGCTGTATATTTTTGTTTCAGTGATTTAAAAAAATATAAACAGCTCTGTGGTTCCATCAGAAGGCTATTACTTTCCCATTTTCACATTTATAACTCACTACACTTGTATGATTTGAGCTAGCATTTATAAGCAGCATGAATCTGGCTCTTAAAAACACTGAGTCATTTTTTTTTAAATCCAAAAAGAACCCTATTGGAGGGCTTAATAAGATTTTGATAATTAAAAAAAAAACAAAAAAACCAGTGCACAGTCCATTGACACACATAATAGTTCAATAGAGGTCTAGGCCCATCATATTTGTATGGGATCCCAAGGATTTCCTGACTAGGGCCCTAGATGATGATACTAATGGTATGATACTAATGAAAAGGCCCATTAGTAAGTGATCCAATCTCTTGCCCTTATCCAACTTTTGTAGTCTTCTCTTTATCTGATGACCTTAGAGTTTCTGAGTGTTGTTTGCTGAACCTAGCCAGAATTAGTTT
Organism: Erinaceus europaeus; assembly: GCF_950295315.1. Taxonomy (NCBI): domain Eukaryota; kingdom Metazoa; phylum Chordata; class Mammalia; order Eulipotyphla; family Erinaceidae; genus Erinaceus; species Erinaceus europaeus. The sequence continues at coordinate 16,653,735 of NC_080174.1, forward strand.
ATGGGATCTGCCTTCTCTGGGCCTTTCTGCTAGGTTGCCAGGATAATTTGATCTTAGTCTCATTGATCAGAGAATTTGTGATGCCTTCTTTAGACACTTCAACTAGGATTCCAGGTTTATTAGGTCTGAGTCTAATCACCTAGGACTATTGAGTGCTATTATTTTTAGTTATATAATTGCCCCTTTCTTATGGGTACATGTACACCTGTACCCAGTACCCTAAACCTTGGCCTATATCTAATATTTGTAACTTTGTTGGATAATGTACTGTTTAATGTAGATGTAGGTAGTCCCATGTGTTAGGAAAGATCTCAGCAGGTTTGAAGAGTTGTGAGGTTGACATCTCAGGCTAGTAGCTCTGGCTACAGCCCAAGAATTCAATAATGACATAATGTGGGATGGCAGCACTAGTAGCCATTTGGTTGAGGTCAACAGAGGTGATATGGTGGTATGGAATCAGAGAATAGAAATAGCAATACATATGGGCATAGTCCTAGAGGTTCCAGGTCTAGGAGAAATGAAGATCTTTAAAAAAAATGCAAGGGGTTTCTTGTGGTCTTACAAAGAATATAGAATAGCAATAATTAATTATTATTATTATAACTAGCTTAGTTGCGTGTTTGTTTTCTGTGGTAAGCCAATGGATAGCAACTATAGTAATATACTTGACTTCACTGTGCTTTTTGCCCTTTAGTGGTACCTGAACAATTTTGTATTTTAGATACTTACAGGGCCAAATAGTTTTGATGTAGTTGCCTTAGATGTTTAAAAAGCTATATATGCAGATGTATTTTTAGTGCCTCTTGAATAATTTAAGCCTCGTGTCAGAGTTTGATCATTTCACAAATCTGAGTCATTAAATACATAGGCTAAAGCAAATATTTGTATTTAGAACTATGGTCCAGGCAGTTAGAGGACTTGAAGTATTAAATCTATTTCCTCATCTGACATACCACATTATTAGTGATTTATGAGAATATAAATCAATAAGATTATAATTTCATATATGAGATGATCTCAACTCATAGACAGAAATTGAAAAACAAGATCAGAAGAGAAAAAACTAAGCAGAACTTGGACTGGAGTTGATGCATGGCATCAAAGTAAAAGACTCAGGTCAGGGGTAGGGTTCAGGTCTTGGAACATGATGGCAGAGGAGGACTTAATGAGGGATGAATTGTTATGTGGAAAACTGGGAAATGTTATGTATTTACAAACTATTGTACTTTAGTGTTGACTGTAAATCATTAATCCCCCAATAAAGAAATTAAAAAATTTTTTATTTATAAAAAGGAAACACTGACAAAAAACATAGGATAACAGGAGTACAACTCCACAGAATTCCCACCACCAGAACTCCATCTCCCATCCCCTCCCCTGATAGATTTCCTATACTTTATCCTCTGGGAGTATGGACCCAAGGTCATTATGGGGTGCAAAAGGTGGGAGGTCAGGTTTCTGTAATTGCTTCCCTGCTGAACATGGCCATTGGTAGGTCAATCCATACTCCCAGCCTGTCTCTCTCTCTTTCCCTAGTGAGGTGGGGTTCTGGGGAAGCGGGGCTCCAGGACACATTGGTGGGATCCTTTGCCCAGGGAAGTCAGATTGGTATCATCTGGAACCTGGTGGCTGAAAGAAGAGTTAACATATAGAGCCAAACAAATTGTTGACTAATCATGAACCTAAAGGCTAGAATAGTTCAGAGTTGGGGGGGGTCTCCACTTTCTAGGTAGTTAATAGTCCTATTTTAGTTATATTCCAAAGGGCCTGTGGCTACTGTGGCTATACTAGGTTGTTTTGTTTTTTTTTCCTGAGCCTGACATCTGATATGCAGGTGGATCCAAGGTGAGGAGGTTATGTAAGTCTAAGTAGACACTACATCATTAGGGACTTTATGGTGTCTTTTTAGATATTTCTACTTGCTTGCCGAATATATTGACTCACTGCAGACTATTGTGCACTTTTGCTTTCAGGTATATATTTTGCCCTAATTTATGGATACATGTGAACATATGCCCTATCTCATGGGACCTGGTCTATATCTAGGTTTGGGGACTTTGTTAGGAAGAGAACCATCTGAAATGGAATTAGAGAATCCTATGAAAGGAAAGGTCTCACCCGAGTAATGAGGCTGAAGGGTTGACATTCCATGCCTGACATCTCTGGACACAGTCTGAAGTGAAGCATGCTGAGGTGGTACTCGTTGCATTGATTAGGTTGGGATCATCAGATGTGATATTATTTGGTATGAATTGAGAGAAGCATGCAGGAAAGTGAGCTCCACCCTAGAGGTTCCTGTACTAGGGAGAAATATAGTCTCTATAGAGGAAGTGGGAGGTTCTTGCTGTCTTAAATTTTAAGAAGACAATAGATAGTTATTGCTGTAATCAAATTATTTGGTAATTGGGTTAACTCTGAAAATCTCATTGTTAGGATTTGCTGTATCATACACAACATCACCATAATTTATGTCCTTTGACATTATTTGTATATATCTGTGCCACTGGTTGCTTCTGTTCTTCCTAGCCTAAGCTTTTAAGAGAGTCATTGTTTCAAAGACTCAGCCTATGGTCTGTGTATTAAAAAGTTTGAGACATTCAATCAATTTTCCCCTATCATAATAATAGTGATTTATATGTCTACAAGTTAATAGAAGTATACATATACAACATTCCTGCCACCAAAAGACTGTATCCCATCCCATCCTCCCCGTCCCCAGGTGAAGTTGAATATCCACCCTCACCCTCCACCCAGATATTTTTACTTTAGTCTCCTACTCCAAACTCAGTCAAATCCTGCTTTGAGTTTTCCTTTCTGTTCTTCTTTCTCAACTTCTGTTTATGAGTGGAATCAACCCATACTCATCTTTTTCTTTCTGGATTTAGCTCACTTAACATAATTCCTTCTAGCTCCATCCAGGATGGGTCAGAGAATGTGGGTTCATTGTTCTTTTTGTTTAAATGTCTTCATTGGGGAATTAATGTTTTACATTCAATAGTAAATACAATACTTTGTACATGCATAACATCTCTCAGTTTTCCATCTAATAATACAACCCCCACTAGGTCCTCTGTCATCCTTTTTGGACCTGTATTCTCCCCACCCCACCCCAAAGTCTTTTAATTTGGTGCAATATGCCAATTCCAGTTCAGGTTCTAATTGTGTTTTCTCTTCTGATCTTGTTTTTTAACTTCTGCCTGAGAGTGAGATCATCCCATATTCATCCTTCTGTTTCTGACTTATTTCATTTAACATAAATTTTTCAAAGTCCATGCAAGATTGGCTGAAAATGGTGAAGCTACCATTTTTTTTATAGCTGAGTAGTATTCCATTGTAGTATTCCACTACTTGCTCAGCCACTCACCTGTTGTTGGACACCTGGGTTGCTTCCAGGTTTTGGCTATTACAAATTGTGTTGCTAAGAACATATGTGTATACAGATCTTTTTGTATGGGAGTGTTGGGTTTCTTAGGATATATCCCCAGGAGAGGAATTGCAGGATCATAGGGCAGGTCCATTTCTAGCCTTCCAAGAGTCCTCCAGACTGCTCTCCACAGAGGTTGGACCTATTTATATTCCCACCAGCAATGCAGGAGGGTTCCTTTAACCCCACAGCTTCTCCAGCATTTGTTGCTATTACCTTTTCTGATGTGTGATATACTCACAGGAGTGAAGTGGTAACTTATTGTTGTCCAGCCTCCCTTATTTGCATTTCTCTGACAATCAAAGACTTGGAGGATTTTTTCATGTGTTTCTTTGCCTTGTGGATCTCTTCTGTGGTACATATTTGGTCCATGTCCTTGCCCCATTTTTGGATGGGGTTATTTGTTTTCTTGTGGTTGAGTTTGGCAAGCTCTTTATTTATTCTGGTTATTAGCCTCTTGTCTGGTGTATGGCATGTAAAGATCTTCTCCCATTCTGTGAGGGGTCTCTTGGTTTGGGTAGTGGTTTCTTTTGCTGTGCAGAAGTTTTTTAATTTGATGTAGTCCCATAGGTTTATGCTTGCCTTAGTATTCTTTGTAATTGGATTTGTTTCATTGAAGATATATTTAAAATTTGTGTGGAGAAGAGTTCTGCCAATATTTTCCTGTAAGTATCTGATAGTTTCTGGTCTAACATCCAAGTCCTTGATCCACTTGGAATTTACTTTTGTATTTGGTGAAATACAGTGGTTCAGTTTCATTCTTATGCATGTTTCAACACATTTTTTCCAGCACCATTTGTTGAAGAGACTCTATTTTCCCCATTTAATAATCTGGGCACCTTTGTCAAAGATTAGATGTCCATACATGTGAGGGCTTACTTCGGAAGTCTTAATTCTATTCCACTGCTCAAGTGTGTCTATTCATGTTCCAGTACCAAGCAATTTTGATGTCAATGGCCCTATAATACAATTTGAGATCTGGGAGTGTGATGCCTCCAGTTCTGTTCTTTTTCTCAAGATTGTTTTGGTAATTCTAGGTCTTTTCTGGTTCCAGATAAACCTTTGTAGCATTTGTTCTACTCTCTTAAAAAATGTGGTTGGGATCTTGATGGGGACAGCATTAAATTTGTAGATGGCTCTGGATAGTATATTCATTTTGATAATGTTATTTCTTCCCACCTATCAACACGGAATATCTTTCCACTTCTTTGTGTCTTTTTCAATTTCCTTGAGTAGTGACTCATAATTTTTAGTATGCAAGTCTTTCACTTCTTTGGTTAGGTTTATTCCTAGATATTTTATTGTTTTTGTTGCTATAGTAAAAGGAATTGATTTCTGGATTTCAACTTCTTCTAACTTAGTGTTTGCATAGAGGAGTGCCCCTGACTTTTGAATGTTAATTTTGTAGCCTGACACCTTACTGTATTGCCTGATGATTTCCAAAAGCTTCTTGCTGGATTCCTTAGTTTTTTTCTATGTATACTACTATCATGTTATCTGTAAATAGGGAGAGTTTGACTTCTTATTTTCCAGTCTGTATCCCTTTAATTCCTTGGTCCTGGGTGATTGCTATGGCAAGAACTTCCAGTACTATGTTAAATAATAATGGTGATAGGGGTTCATTGTTCTTGACAGCTGCATAGTATTTCATTGTATATATATACCACAGCTTTCTCAGCCATTCATTTATTGTTTTGCACCTGGGTTACTTTCAGATTTCAGCTATTATGAATTGTGCTGCTATGAACATAGGTGTACACATATCTTTTTGGTTGGGTGTTATGGAGTCCTTGGGGTATATCCCCAGGAAAGGAATTACTGGGTCATATGGAAGATTCATATCTAGCCTTGTGAGAGTTCTCTAGACTGCTCTCCATAGAGGCTGGACCAATTTACATTTCCACCAGCTGTGCAGAAGGGTTCCTTTGTCTACACAGCCTCTCCAGCATTTGTGCTGCTGTCCTTTTTGATTTATTCTCACAGGGGTATGGTGGTATTTCAATGTTGTCTTTATTTGCATTTCTCTGTTAATCAATGATCTGGAGCAATTTTTCATGTGTGTGCTAGCCTTCTGGATCTCTTCTGTAGTGAATGTTCTGTTCATATCCTCTGCTCTTTTTTGGATGAGGTCATTTTCTTTTTTGTTGCTAAGTTTGCTGAGCTCTTTGTATATTTGGTGATTAGTCTCTTGTCTGATGTATGGAATGTGAAGATCTTCTCCCATTCTGTGAGGGCTCTCTTTATTTGTGTGATAGTTTCTTTGGCTGTGCAGAAGCTTTTCAATTTGATATAGTCCCATTGATTTGTTTTTGTTTTAGTCTTCCTTGCAATTGGGTTTGTATCATCAAAGATGTCCTTGAGGTTTAGGTGAGAAAGTGTTCCACCAATATTTTCCTCTAAGTATTTGATAGTTTCTTATCTAACATCCACGTGCTTGATCCATTTGGAGTTAATTTTTGTTTCTAGTGAGATAAAATGGTTCAGTTTCATTCTTCTGCATGTTTTAGCCCAGTTTTCCCAGCACCATTTATTGAAGAAATCTTCCTTTCTCCATTTAATTCTTTTGGACCCCGATCAAAGATTATATGTCCATAGATGTGGGGCTTAGTTCTGGGCTTTCAATTCTGTTCCACTGGTATGTGTGCCTATTTTTGCTCTAGTACCAGGCTGTTTTGATGATGATGGCCTCATAATATAGTTTGAGATCTTGGAGTGTGATGCCTCTTTTTCTGTTTCTTTTCCTCAAGATTGTTTTGGCAATTCTACGTGTTTTTTGGTTCCAGATAAATGATTGTATTTTTTGTTTTATTCTCCTAAAGAAGCTTAGTGGAACTTTGATGGGTACCACATTAAATTTGTATAAAGCTCTGGGGAGAAAGAAATTTTTTTAAAAAAAAAAACTATAATTTCATACCTTTCTGCCACCAAAAGTCTGTGCCCACCTCTTTGCCCTCTAGGTAACCATAGTAGTTTTCCACAATCTAAATATCGATTGTATTTTATTTATTTGTGTCAAGTATGTGTGTTCAGCTCTGTAAATTCCACACATGAGTGAAACCATCCTGTGGTTTTCCTTTACCTCTTCACTTACTCCACTGAGGATATCTTTTCGAATTCCATTCATGTTATCCCAAAGTCCTCTTTTTTATTGCTGAGTAGTGCCCTATTGAGTAGTGTTATTATCTCTTTTGGATAAATGCCTAGGAGTGGAATTTCTGGATCATAAGGTATTTCTATCTGTATTTGTTAAGGATTCTCCATACTGTTCTCCATCTTGGTTTTATCAATTTGCATCCCCACCAGCAGTGTAGTAGAGTTCCTTTCTCACTGCATCCTTTCTAACACTTATCCTCTCCTGTTTTGTTGATGAAGGCCATTCTCACAGGTATGAGGTGGTACCTGGTGATGAGTGAACTAGAGCGTTTCTGCATATGTCTGTGAGCCATGTGTCTTCCTTTAAAGAAATGTCTATTCATATCTTCTACCTACTGTTTTTTATTGGATTGTTCTTTTTCTTCCTCTTAAGCTATATGATTTCTTTATAGATGTTAGATATCAGCCACTTTTCTGAAGTATGGTGTGTGAATATGTTCTCCCAATTTCTCAGTTCCCTATTTATCCTTATAGCATTTTCTTTTGAATTATAGAAGCCTTTTAATTTGATATAGTCTCCTTTGTTCAATATTGTTTTTGTTTCCCGTGTCCATAGGGTGAAGTCTCTAAATACATCTTTAGTATTAATGTTATGAAATGTTTCACTGATATGTACTTCTATGTATTTTGTGCTTTCAGATCTTTCCAGATCTTTGATCCATTTTGAACTAATTTTGGTGTATGGTGTTAATTGGTGGTCTAGTTTCAATTTTTTTTTTTTTTTTTTTTACATATGACTGTCCTTTTCTGCCAACACCACTTATTAAAGAGATCTTCTTTTTCCCATTAGGCAGATTTGCCTCCTTTGTCATATATGAGGTGCCTAGACATGTGTGGATTAAGTTTTGGACTCTCTACTTTATTGTTCCAATACCACTCTGTTTTAACTACTATTGCTTTGTAGCATAACCTAAAGTCAGGTACTGTGATGCCTCCATTTTTCTTCTGTTTCCTTCTGAGTGCTTCTGCTGTTCATGGTTTTTTAAAATTCCACATGAATTTTTGAATAATCTGTTCAATTGCTTGAAATATATCCATGGAATTTTAATAGAGATTGCATTGAATCTATAGATTGCTCTTGGCAGAATTGCCATTTTAATGTTATGTATTCTTCCAATCCATGAGCAGGGGATATTCTTCCATCATTTTGTGTCAGCCTCTATTTCTTTTAACTGTGTCTTATAGTTTTCCTTGAGAAGGTCCTTTACATCCTTTGTTAGATTACTTCCCAGGTATTTTTCTTTTTGGATTCAATTATAAATAGGATTGTTTCCATCAGTTTCATTTCCTCTGGTGCATCTTTTGCATAGAGAAATACCACAGGTTTGTGGGTATTAATTTTATAGCCTTCTACTTTGTTGAATTTTTTTTATGATTTCCTGTAGTTTCTTGGCAGAGTTTCTGGGGTCCTCTAGGTATATCAATATATCATGTGCAAATACTGATAGTTTAACTCCATCCATTCTTATTTGGATTCCTTTGATATCTCTTTCTTGCCTGATTGCAATGGCAAGGACTTCTAGGACTGCGCTGAATAAAAGTGGTGAGGCTGGGCATCCTTATCTAGTTCCTGATTTTAGGGGGAAAACTTTCAATGTTTCCCCATTGACTATTAGCCATGGGTTTATCATATATAGCCTATATTATGTTAAGGATTTTTCCAGTTTCTTGAGGGCCTTTATCATAAATGGGAGTTGGACCTTGTCAGATGCTTTTTCTACATTGATTGATAAAATCATGTGATTTTTCTTTTTCTCTTGTTTATATAGTGGATTATGCTGATTGACTTGCAGATGTTGAACCATCCCTGTCTCCAAGGGATGAACCCAATTGGTGGATTATTCTCTTAGTATGCTGTTAGATTTGATTATCCAAGGTTTTGCTAAGGATTTTTTGCATCAATGTTCATAAGGGATAAAGGTTTATAGTTTTCTAATGGGGTCCATTCCTGTTTTGGGGGTCAGAGTGATTTTAACCTCTTAAAATGTGTTTGATAGTGTTCCCTCCTCTTCTATTTTCTGGAAGAGTTTGAGGAGAATGGGTGTGTGTTCTTTGAATGTTTTATAACATTTACAATGGAAACTTCTAGATTGAAATTTTTTTCTTCTGCATGTGTGAATCTACTTTCTAGGCTTTCTTTGTGAGGTTGAACTTTACTCAGAGGGTGTTTCAATCCCTGCAGTTCTGTTTGAAGTTTTTCTTTCATGCTTCCTATCTGCTTAGTGAATTCTGATTGAAGTTCTTCTTTCAAGCTTTGTAGTTTCTTAGTGAACTCTATTGGGATGCATTGGATCAACCTTCCCGTGGTGCATCTCGTGAGTACCCATTCATTGGGGAAACTGAAGATCCTTCCTAGCCGACTGAATCCTCATGGATCCCAGTCACTTTCAAAGCCAGCAACAAGCAGCTCCTGCCAGCTTTCAAGCTGTTGGTCCTGCTCTTCGAGTCCTCCAACTTAATGTTGAGGGGCTGTCCTTTGCCAAACGCGTTCTTATTCGTCAATTGGCGATTCAGCATCAGGCAAATGTTATCTGCCTACAAGAAACACATATAGCAGTCGATGAAGCTGCTCGATTCACCATCAGTGGATTCGATTTAATATGCTATGATCTCCATCCTAAACATGGCCGAGCCATCTACGCCAAATCGTGCCTTGCGGACGTTTACCATATGGCCTCTTCGACCTTCTACAACTCCATTACTATTGGAACTATTCAGCTCGTCAAAGTATATAAGCCTCCCAGTGCCTCATGGGATAATGAGGTCCTGCCTAGCCCGAATCACCCAGCCGTTTACGTTGGAGACTTTAATAGTCATCACCAAGACTGGGGATATTCCTCCACTCGTGCTGACGGCTCTATCTTATCTTAGCCGACTGGGCTTCAGCGAATGACCTCTCCCTATTATATGATCCCAAACAGCCAGGCTCTTTTCACAGTGCTAGATGGAATAAAGACTCGTCACCCGACCTGTGCTGCACAGTCAACGGCCAAGCCTTTCCCGCTACGAGACAAGTTCTCAAGATCTTCCCGCACAGTCATCACCGCCCGGCTATCATCCACATCGGTCTCCAGCTCCCACTGATTCTGTGCTTGGAGAAACTAAGATGGAACTTTCAGAAAGAAAACTGGCGTCTGTTCAGTGATCTTACCAACAAATCTATTCCTGCAATTCCAATTAACTCTATCCCCTCTGAAGATTCCTACAGGCGCTTCCACCAAGCCATCTTCAAAGCAGCTTCCCAAGCCATTCCTCGTGGGAGACGTGCTAACTATACGCCTCGTCTTGATACTGAATGCGAGCACCTACTAAAGCAGTATGATGAGTCGGGCGACCCAGATGTGGCTGACCATCTCATTGCCTCCCTGGATGCAGCACGCCAAGCCCGCTGGCAACAACTCACGGAAAGTCTGAACTTCACCCACTCAAGTAGGAAGGCCTGGAAGCTTCTTCACAGACTGGGTGCCGGTAGCCAACCCCCTCCCGTCTCCCATCCTCCCGTCTCTCCAAACTCAGTGGCCAGCCACCTAACTCAAGTTGGACGTGCTAAGATCGACCCAGTCTGGAAAAGAGAAATTTCTCATGAGTGGTCATCCCACTTCCGGTTATCTTGTCCATCTCCAAAACTCTCTCCCTTCACACTGTCTGAACTGGAAGACGCTTTGAAGAGGGTTAAACTGGGAACAGCTGCTGGCTATGATAACATCACCCCAGAACTCATTCTTAACCTGGGTCCCGCGGCAAAGAAGTGGCTTGCTTCATTCCTGTCCCACATCTTGGAATCTGAGTCTACACCCAAAGTTTGGCGTCATGCGAAGATTATAGCGGTTTTGAAACCAAAGAAAGACCCAACACTGGCCGCCAGCTATAGACCAATTTCTCTCCTCTCCGTGTGTTACAAACTCCTTGAGAGGCTGCTCCTGTCATGTATTTCTCATCTTACAGAGAAATTCCTATCACCCGCCCAGGCTGGTTTCCGCCCAGGAAGATCTACCTGCGAACAAGCCCTGGCCCTCTCAACTTACATTGAAAATGGATTCCAGAAGAATTTAAAGATGGGTGCTGTCTTTGTTGATCTCACAGCAGCCTATGACACGGTCTGGCACCGTGGTCTCCTAGTCAAGATCTCAAGATGCCTGCCTCCATGGGTGGCCAACACTATATCGTTTCTTCTCCAAAACAGAAGATTCCGGGTACATCTGGGTGACAAGTCTAGCAGATGGAGACTTATCTCAAGTGGCCTCCCCCAGGGCTCTGTTCTGGCTCCTACGCTATTTAATATTTACATCAATGACCTCCCAGAAACTTCTTCAAGGAAGTTCATCTACGCTGATGACATCTGCTGTGCAACTCAGGCATCCAAGTTCGAAATCCTCGAGGAAACACTCACGAAAGACATGTCTCTGATATCTGATTACTGTAAAAAATGGCAACTAATCCCTAGCACTGCAAAAACGGTATCATCTGTTTTCCATCTACACCATGCCTCGGCCTCGCGTGAGCTTAATGTGCAGCTTGTCGATACGAGAATCCGGCATGAAGCCCAGCCAGTCTATCTTGGCGTTACTCTCGATCGCACTCGATCGTCATTTCACGAACATCTCATAAAAACTGCAGCAAAGGTGGGCGCGAGGAATCACATCATTGCAAGACTGGCCAGCTCCTCATGGGGTGCGAGCGCTTCCACACTACGATCATCCTCTCTGGCATTATGCTATTCCACTGCTGAATACTGTGCCCCAGTATGGTTCTGTAGCCCCCATGTCCACTTGGTCGATTCCAAATTATATTCCTCCATGAGGATAATTTCTGGAACCATCCGTTCCACCCCGGTCCCATGGCTGCCAGTTCTTAGCAACATCACCCCGCCAGATATTCGTCGGGATGCGGCATCATCTAAGTTCATTTCCCACGTCTACGCTTGACCGGACCTGCCAATATATGCGGATATCTTCGCCCACCCTGTCCAACACTTGATGTCTCATCACCCAATCTGGTCCCCTACGCCTACACTGAACTTCTCTGTTCCAGTCTCTTGGAAACAGAGTTGGCAGTCAGCTGAGGTAAAGAACAAACACCTCATCACAGACCCCTGCAAGCGTCAACCCGGCTTTGACCTAGCACGTTATGATTGGGCCCTCCTCAATCGCTATGGAACAGGCCATGGCCGGTGCGCCGCTATGTTCCATCGCTGGGGAGCCAGAGATGACCCGAACTGCCCCTGCGGCTACAGACAATGACCCACATAGTCAATGACTGCCACCTCTCCAGATTCAAAGGAGGTCTCGAAACTTTACATCAGGCTCAACCTGATGCTGTTGACTGGCTATGGAAGAAGGGCAAATGCTAGAAGAAGAAGTGAACTCTATTCTGAGTTCCTCTTTTGTGTGTCTTAATTCTATAGTAAAGCGCTATTTCAAATTTTGAGTATGTTTCTCTGTCTTATGCTTAGATCCTTGGAAAGTCTTAATAATGATCTTTGTAGTCTGCCTCTGATAGTCTCTCTATATCTGTAATTCCATGGAGTCCATCTGTTTTGTTTTTATCTGACTGGCATGGCATGCTTAGTTGTTTGTTCCTATTTCTCTACATACGCATTTATTGCTTGGTTATTGCTAGCCAGCAGGTGGTGCCATAGTTGTGGTCTCTAGGTTTCCCTGGGTTATGTTGCGTGGCAGGTGGGGCGGGGGGTGGGTTGAGTTGTGGTCATCAATGCTCTTTGCTTTTTGTTGTGTCCTTGCTTTAAATTCAGAAGACTAAAAACTCCCCAAGTAAAAGATTGAGAGGCTTTAATCTCTCTTCTCTTTTCCTCCAACACTGGGAGCTACCATCACTGCTTGCTGCTCTTAAAAGCAAAGTGGTGTGACTCCGTGCTGTGCTGTACAGAGTTTTGATTTGGCAGTGCTAAACTTTCAAATTGCAACCCCTTTATGCCCCAACTGTGCATTGCATGAGTCCCACCTGAGACTGCTGGTGTTTCAGCTGTAGTTGATGAATTCTACTTGAGTCTCTTGTTGTATCTATTTGTTCCTTGGGGAGAGAACTGAACCAATACCTTTTACTCCATGGTCACACCTCCCTGTCTTCCTCATATTCCATTCATTGCTACAAAACCATGAGAGCTGTGTAAATCCCTCTAGGATTTGTTTTAGGTAAAAGAATACCAGTATTAAGATGACCAAATAAATAGTACAATTTTTGTGTGCCCAGTTCTGAGCTCTTCACTTTTGGAGCAAAGTAATGGATAATTAATAGCCACTCACTGAATATTTATTATCTATGGTATCCTCTCCAGTATGTTTTCTCTGCTTTGTCTTTCAATTATTTCAAGTTTTCTGTGATATCAGCTGCTATTATTATTCTTATCTTAGAAATGAAATGAAGCTCAAAAGAAGCTAATTAACTTGCTTTGTATTCTAGAACAAATAAATAGTTATCCCAGAAAGCAAGCCAGAATTGTGTGGGAAGTTGCACTTTAAGATATATTGTCATTCTATTTTTTTGAGTAATTATGTGAAAGTAAACTAGAGAATTATTCAATATTAGTCTAGAAGGATGTGAAATTAGACAACAGCGTTTGGTTAGTGGATAATCAAAAGCTGTTGAAGGTGTAATGTCAAACACATACAGACACATCCAGAAACATCCAGGAAAATTGAGAATTAATTAGTTAATAATGATTAGGACATAGGACACTTCCTAATAGATTATTAACCAGTGGGGAAGCGTTGGTAGATCAAACTGTGCTTCAGGTCATTAGGAAAACAGCCATCATTTCTGGGAAATGTCTTATTTTGAAGTGAATGGCCTGACTTGAGAATGGATATGCAAATCACACTGCCCTTATACTGAATAGACCTATTTGGGGTCACTTTTCTTTTTTCTTTTTTCAGGTGATTATTTATCTGTGAGAGAGAAAGGGGGGAAGGGAGGGAGCGGGAGAGAGAGAGGGAGAGGGAGAGGAAGAGAGAGAAAGAGAGAGAGAGAGAGAGAATATTACTTTGGCTTATGTGGTGCCATTGACTGAACCCAAGAATCTCACATGTGCAAGTACTGAGTTATCTCCCTGGCCACTTGTATCACCTTTCTCATTAAATGGATCACAGCTCCCACCAATCTCTTCAAACACCTTGACCCACTTCCTGGATCACCTAGATTCTCAACAGATATTACTGATAGAGATCAAGATGTGAGCAGTCCATGAAGTGTAGTGTGTAGGAGAGCTTTTCATTCAAACCTGTGTTGTACGTGTCAGTGTTAAGGAGAAGAAAGCTCATGTGGTTCTCAGGTGCATGCTTTTCCATCTTCCTGATTATGAGTTTAAAATATCTGTGGAAAAAATTTTACTAGGAGTACTTAGATTTGGGGAGAGGGGCTTTGACAATAGAATAAAAAGAATTAATTTGAGGCTTATAAATACAAAGACCAAGAAAAGCCATTAGACATATATTCAATGGAATACTACTCAGCAGTTAAAAAAGACTATAATGTGTCCTTTGGGATTGGCAGTGCTTATGATTAGTGAAGTAAGGGATGGTGTCACACGTAAGTGAAATATAGAGAATTGGAAAACATGAATCTGAATATATATTCAAACCATAACTATGACCTTGGATGAACTACAGTGATTACTATAGTGGGAAGAAGTAGAACTTTGGTTGTGGGGATGGTGTAGAATTATATTCCTATTATCTTATAATATTGTAAATCACTACCCAGCCAATTCATCGATGGCTCCAGTTTTACAAGCCCCACTTGGCAAAGTAGCAACTCTACATTATATTATTATTATTGTTGTTGTTATTATCATTATTTTTTTGACCACTGTTCAGCCCCAGTTATGGTGGTACTGGGGTTTGAATCTGAGACAGTTAGTGCCTCAGGCATGAAAGGCTTTTTGCATACATATTATATATTTCCACATCCCTTGTGCCTTCCTTCTTAATAAAGTTCGTTATCATCTTTGGATACTGAGGGGGCATGATCTGGCTGGTTGGAAGAAAGATGTTTCATTTCTCCCCACATCAAAAAACAGTCAAGTTTGCCTCTCTCTAATGTATAAACCAGCCTCTTCTAGACAGAAGTTCAAGTAAAAGTGATTTCCTTCTGTGATATTCTAATTCCTCATATAGATTGGTCCCCTGGGAAACCTGAAATAGATATTCTCTTCCTCATCTCTCATTTCCTCTCTTTCATTTTCCACTCTATTCTGGTCCCACAGAGTTCTCAGGCAAACACATCCTAAAGCTTAATTCTTTAAACATAAAATACCATTGACTTTTCATGGTCTTAGCTTATTTTTTTTCTCTGTCTTCTAGGAGTGTACCTGATCAATGATGACCTCTATTTCTACAAATGTGAGAAATTCATAAACATTCACTTCTCAAAAACAAGAGCAAGGACTTCTCCCATCATCTCTGACTATAGCCCCATATTCTTCTAACGAAGTCACAGTTTTGAGAATGCCACCACTAATAATTTATAGGGATTATTAAATATTTGCTATCTAGTAAGCACTCTGACATCTGTCATTTTCCAAATGTCTCATAACAATCATGTAATTAGAGCCATTTTCATTTTACAGATGGAGAAACTGCGATCTAGAAAGGTTAAGTAAATTAGGCCATAGAAAATAAAGAACTGAGCCAGCACTTAAAGCCAAAACTATCTGAATCACAGCCTTTCAATGATTGCAATGCAATTTTCTATAAATCTTCATGTGCTTTCTACTTCTCCCTACTTTCTAGTCCCCAGAGGAAAGTGGTGACATTCAGCTGATTTCCTCTAGCAGCCAGTACAGTGATACTTGTTGGTTTTTATTGTTCTACACTTGACACCAGGAAACACTCCTTTCTCATGGCCCATTTTGTTCTAGTTACTTCTTATTCTGGTCACTCCTTCTCAGGCTCCTTCACTGACAGTTTGACTTCCCTGCTCTATGAATGACAGTGTTCTTTGGGTCCCATTCTTGACCACAAGCATCTCATCTATGCAAACAGTGCCAACTTTTTCATTCTAACCTTTTCTCCGGTGTGAGCCTCCTACCTGAGTTTGGCAGCATTATTTCCCATAGCATACAAGATACATGCACATGGATATTTAACATAAAAACTGAAAGTATATGGGGAGATACCATAATAGTAGCACACAGGGATTGCAATTTCTAGCCCTGCCAGTACCAACAGCCAGAGATGAGTGATGCTCTAGTCAAAAACAAGCAAACAAAATCATCCCTTGCAATAAACCAAACATGTAATGGCTAGAAGTTTGAACCTTTCTTCTTCTTCTCCTCCTCCTCCTCTTCCTTCTCCTTCTTCTCCTCCTCCTCCTTCTCCTCCTCCTTCTCCTCCTCCTTCTCCTTCTCCTCCTCCTCCTTCTCCTTCTCCTCCTCCTCCTTCTCCTTCTCCTCCTCCTTCTCCTTCTCCTCCTCCTCCTCCTCCTCCTTCTCCTCCTCCTCCTTCTCCTTCTCCTCCTCCTTCTCCTTCTTCTCCTCCTCCTCCCCTCCTTCTCCCCCTCTTCCTCCTCCCCTCCTTCTCCCCCTCCTTCTCCTCCCCTCCTTCTCCCCCTCCTTCTCCTCCCCTCCTTCTCCCCCTCCTTCTCTTCCCCTCCTTCTCCTCCCCTTCCTCCTCCTCCTCCTCCTCCTCCTCCTCCTCCTTCTTCTTCTTCTTCCCAGAATTCCTTTTCCAGAAATACGGGTAGTGCTATGCATGTTTTTCTTTTATTTTGTAATTTATAATGGTGGGGGGGGGGTGATGGTTTATAGTACAGTTATTACATGGGTACAATTTCTTATCTTCATGATAGTTGTCTGCAAAATATTTTTACATCAAACTTAGGTCTGTTTCTATCATCACAGACCAGGACCACAAAGCCCCCACCCTATCTCCTCTCTGCCATTCTTTCCCCAAGTTCTTTGCTTTAGTGCAATAGATGAAATCAGTCCAAGTTTTACTTTGTGTTTTCCATTTATGTACTTTTTAAATTTTACCTCTGAATGAGATTATTTGGTATTCATCTGTTTCTTTTTGGGTTATCTCAGTATGATTTCTTCAAGCTCCATCCAAGATGAGGTAAAGAAGGTGAGTTCATCATCCTTAATAGCTTAATAGTATTTCATTGTGTATATATGCCACAATTTTTTCAGCCACTCATCTGCTGTTGGACACTTGGGTTGCTTCTGGGTTTTGGCTATTACAAATTTTGTTGCTATGAACATAGGTATACACAGATGTTTTTGAATGGATATGTTTGGTTCCCTTACAATATATTACCAGGAAAAATGCTATATCATAGGTTAGGTCTCTGTCATACATCTTCAGTAAACCCCTTTGACCCCCTCTGGGTCCCCACAACTAATAATCTGTCCCTTACCTTCTAGGGGCTGGATGTTTGTGTCTCCCCAAATTGAAATGTCGAAACCTTAATATATATTATGATGGTAGTTAGAGGTGGTATCTTAGGGTGGTGATAAGGTTTATATGATGACATGAGAGTAGAATTTCCAAAATGGAAATAGTGCACTTAAATGTTCATGAAGATCTCAGAGCTTTCCTTACCCATTTCTTTCTGGTAGCAGTGTGAAGGCAGCTGTCTGTGCTCCCAAAGAACATTATGTTTGTACAGAGAAAGGAGCCAATACGTCTAAGAAGTTCAGGGATTGGTTCCAATGGCATTGAGTCTTTTAGCAGATAATTGAGAGAAAAAGAGTACAGAAGGTATTTAAAAATTAGTAGAAAGAGAGTTCATAGGTTCTGCAAGAGACATTAGAAACATGCCTTTCTTTTAATGCTAGCCCTACAGAGTTCACTGTACAACTTTAATTTATCACAATCTACTTGCAAAAAAAATTACAATATTTTATAAAAAGCATAGGAGGGATTTCCAGAGGGGTGGCTATGGAGTAGCAGCTGCTAAATTTTTATTCTCCCCTATCAACTAAGAAAAGCAACTAAAAGCACCGGAAAACACAAAAAAAATATGACCAGGATCTTTTGAAACTCACCAAGCCACAGGCAAGTACAGACTTGTATGACTCATTGACAGAAAGGAGGAAAAGGAATGATTCTAAGGACTAAAGGTCATATTCAGGGATGGCTGGTGGTGCCAGACTGGCAGCTGAGGTGAACCACTTCTGGGTCCAAGTTAAAGAAATGATGGTTTAAAAAACAAAGAAAGAAAGAGACCAAGAAAATGGCCTAAGCCACAGGTGAATACAGACACATGAGGCTAGAGGACTGAAAGGTGGTGAATGAGTGATTCCCAGGACTAAAAACAAGGGTTCAGAGATGGCAGGCAGCAAATTAGATTGGAAGTTGAGACACAGCACTTCTGGGTTTGAGTTTTAGCAACAAGAAGTCTGTTAAAAAGAAATAATAATAATAATAAAAACACCTGAAACTTGAATTTACAACTATGACACTCAAAGTGTCCTGTAGGCCCTACAGTTCTATTTGGAGGTTTTGTTTTGTTTTGTTTTCTTTACTTTGTAATTGATCACTTAGTTCTTAAATTGATTTCATAGTGAGTTTTCTGAACTCTATCTCTAGAATTTTTTCTAGGTCTGTTTCTGTATGGTCATTTAGGATTTCTGTTACTGCTGTCTGTATATTTCTCTGTCTCCTAATTTAATGTGGATTTCATTATTGTGCCAGCATGAGGCACTGTGGTTGAGAAGTGTGTTTGACTTCAGTCTTCATTGCTGTTATCCCACAGAGGCTGGGACAGAAGCAGGGAGACCCTATATTGACATCAAGGTCACAGAAAACAGCCTGGAGACTCAGGATAAAAAATGCCTTCTCGAGTCGTGGGATTCCCACACAAACACGATGAGTCTAGACCTCGAATAGATCCCTCTCACCATCACAACTGGTCATCTCCATCAGGAACAACATAATGGACCCTTTCGGGGGGGGCCTCCATCAGACCTTGCCTTCAATGTGGATCAACAATGGAAGAGAATGTTCCATCCTCAGAAGGGGGGGGAGAGGTGGATAACATACTCTATCTACCACCTGAAGAAGATGGGTCCTGAAATTGGTGCAACTCTGTAAGTTCCTACTGATGACCACAGAATGCAAGTTCAGACCTACAGGGATGCAGAGGTTACATAGGCTCCTATGCTGAATATGGGCCCAGATCAAATCGATAAAGTTTATAGTCAACAATATTTAAACACCTCCCATATTTGGGAAATATCCAGCTTTCTAGTCCTTTTTCCAGCCAGGATGTCATCTCCACAGACAATAACTTGGGTTTACCTGCATATCAGATGTCAGGCTCAGGTAAAAACTAATAAAGTCAAGGGCCCATTGGAATATACCTAAAATAGTCCTACCAGCTATTTCCAAAATGGAGACCTTCTTATCGTCATTCTATATTCCAGCCTTTAGGCTCATGATTAATCAACAATTTGTATGGCTTTATATGTTAACTCTTTTTCAGCCACCAGGTTCCAGATGCTACCATGATACCAACCGGGCTTCCCTGGACAGACAACCCCACCAATATGTCCTGGAGCTCCACCTCCTCAGAGGCCTGCCCCACTAGGGAGAGAGAGAGACAGGCTTGGGAGTATGGATCAACTGTCAATGCCTATGTTTAGCAGGGAAGCAATTACAGAAGCTGGACCTTCCTTCCACCTTCTGCTCCCCATAATGACCCTGAGTCTATACTCCCAGGGGGTTAAAGACTAGGAAAGCTATCAGGGAATAGGATGGGACACGGAGCTCTGGTGGTGTGGAGTTGTACTCCTTTTATCCTATGGTCTTGTCAGTGTTTCCATTTTATAAATAAATAAATTTTTTTAAAGGGGAAAAAATCTCCCCTCCTCCATCAAGACATATGAAGTCAAATGCCTTAGTCACAGTGCCTCATGCTGGCACAATAATGGGGCTAGTACCCAGATCCTTGCCCAGGTCCTTAGTATTATGTGTGCTTAACCAGGTACACTAGCACCCAGCCCCCAATAACTGTTTTCTTTATCCTTAAATTTTAGCAGTTTGCATATAATGAACCTGGGTACATTTATTTTTCTCTCTATCCTATTTTGACCTCACCAAGTTTCTTTGTTCTGCAGGTTTCTATCTCCCATCAGTCTTGGAAAATCTGTAGGGGTTCAGCTCATTCTTTTCCATCCACCTAGAAGTCATTTTAATGAAAGCACTTACATGAAAATGTTTGATGTGTCACAAATCTTAAATATTCAATTTTATTATTTTCACTCTTTTATCTCTGCTTTATGCAATGCCATTTATCTGTCTTTAAGTTCATTGATTATGCTGTGCAAAATATATGCTTCTAAGTCTTTCTGTGGTCAATGTTTATTTTTATGTATAACACTGTTTTTGCTTCTAAGTCTCAGCAAATTTTCTCTATCTGTTGATTAGAAGTAACTCTATTTCCCACTGGCTCCTCAAAAAAAAATGTATGATATTTATTTAAAATCTCTCATAATGTTTCTTTTCTTGGATAGATAGGTAGGTGATAGAGAAAAAGACACCAAAAGCTTCTTTCATTGTAGTGGGGGCTGGGTTCGAACCTGGGTCACATGCATGAAAAAAACAGCACACTATCCAAATGAGCAATTTTGCTGGTCCCATAATGCTAACTTTCAAGTTACTTTTTGATCTGTTTTTCTTTTCCTTTTTTCTTTTTCTTGAACAAATTTCTCAAGTATTTATTGTCTTTTAGATTTTTATAGTACAGAGACACTTTGAGAGAGGAAGGAAAGAGAGAGAGACAACTGCAACGCTACTTCACCACTCATAAAACTTCCCCCTGCGTGTCAGGATTGAGTGCTCTAACCTTGGTACTTGTACACAGTAATTAATGTATTGAACTTGGTGTGCACTGCCCAGTCTCTGTTAGGCCTGTTTTTGTTTGTTTGGTTTGAAGTTTGTTTGCTTGTTTTTTGTTTTTTTTTTTGTTTGATTCCAGGTTTATTGCCAGTGCTGGCACTACAAATCTGGCAGCCATCTCCTCCCCCCCTTTTCTCATTTTTTTATTCAACAAGACAGAGAGAAGTTGAAGGAAGGAAGAGACAGAGAGGGAGAAAGGTAGAGAGACAACTGCAGATCTGCTTCACAGCTTGTGAATCATCCTCCCTGCATATGCAGTGCTGGGGACTTGAACCAAGATCCTTGAGTGGGTCCTTTCACATAATACTATGTGCACTTAACCAAGTGTGCCACTAGCCAACCCCTGTTAGATCTGTCTTTATTGTCTTTTTCCTCTTCTGACTATGAGCTACATTTCCTTGATTTCTTTATTGTATTAGTAATTTAACAATAATCGACAAGATTGTGAGACAAGAGGGGTATGAATCCAGACAATTCTCCCCATCAGAGTTCCATATTTCATCCCCTCCATTGGATGTTTTCCTATTCTTTATCCCTCTGCGAGTATGGACCAAAGATCTTTATGGGGTGCAGAAAGTGGGAGATTTGGCTTCTATAATTGCTTCTCCACTGGACATGGGCTTTGGCAGTTCAATCTGTACCCCTAGCCTGTTTGTATCTTTCCCTAGTCAGGTAGGGCTCTGAAGAAGTGGGGTTGCAGGACTCATTGGTGAGATCATCTGCCCAGGCAAGTCAGGTTGGTGTCATGGTAGCATCTGCAACTTGGTGACTAAAAAGCATTAAGATACAAGGCAGGACAAATTGTTGAGTAAGCTGGAGCCTAAGGGTAAGAATACAACAGATAATATTTGAGGTCTTCATGTTAGAAGAATCTAGAAAGTCTATTTAGGTATATTCCAAGGGGCCCATGACCTTAGTAATTTTTGCCAGAGTCCAACAGCTAACATGAAGGTGGGTTGAAAGTACTGTCTGGAAAAGATGGTTTCAGAGTTGGGAACAGGACTAGATAGCTGGATCTTGATGTCTAAGTATGACTCATATTTTTATTATAAGCTGGGCGTTGTTTATAAGATAAAAGTTAACGTAAATTATATTTACCACTAGAGAAAAGCATACCCATATCTAAAAGGAATAAGGCAGGGTCAAGATAACTATAGTCGAACTCGGTAGTCGCCAATTCACCATTGGTTTCAAAAGCCTTGAAAAAGTCAAGACTTTTCTCGAGCTTGAAGCCAAAGCTGCACTAACATTCTGTGTATCTTTTCATGCTTTACAACTCAGTAGCTTGTTTTCTAAACAGGAATTTCTCTCTGATTTACAGTCCAGCTGCCTCTCCTAAATCACTGGGGAATCCATTTCATCCTGTAACTTTCTCCCCGGCTTTATGTGTCATAAGAGATCTCTCTATTTACTCTTATTTTTTTCCCCTCAGATTTTTGAAGACCTCTTAATGTACTTGGCAAATACTTGGAGTGCTCTGAACATATGACTCTTAGTGCTCCTTACTAGCTCCTGATATTTTTTGATTTTGCTTTCCTAGACACTGCTCACCTCTGGCTGTTAGTGCTATTGAGGACTGAACCTGGAGTGCAGGTTCTGTGAGCTATCACTGTGTTATTTCCCTAGTCCTTATCTTCCAGCCTTTAGTGGACTGTATCTGAACCAGTTGCAGGCTGGTCTAGAGTCTCTTGGATGGATTTATTCCAAGTATCTCTTTCCATCGTTGGTCTTTAATATACCATTCTTGCACCATTGAATATTCCAGGGAATTTGTTGAAAAATAGCTGCAGACTTGTTCTGTGATTGAAGCACCACTTGCTGGCTGAACAGCAAACACCATGCTTAGCCAAAACATGGAAAAACATTCAACTGTTCAACATAAAAAAAAAGTCATTGAAAAAAAAATTGTCCAAGCTTAAACTCAAAACACTTAATATAAAGTAAATTTAAGACTCTAATAATAACATAAAGACACAAATTCAGGATCTCAGAGGTCATTGCACTAAAGAGCTAAAGACCCACCAAGAAAACTCCAAACAAAGCTACAGGATATGAAGGGCACTTTGGATAGAGTTGAGGCTTATATAAAAGACCTAGTAAGCAGAATAAATCATCTTGAGAGAATATTGGGGCTAGAAGATAAAACCACCACTCTCTTGAGTGAAAGCTGTTGGAGAGGAAAGGTTCATGAAAAATAAAGCAACTCTACATGAAATAGCAGGCTTCAGCAGAAAAATGAATGAGAGTTATTGGGATACTTGAGGATCAAAAGAAGGAGAAAGGAGTAAGAAATATACTAAAACTAATCATAGCAGAAATTTCCCACACCTGGGCAGCATTCAAAACATTGACAATGCCAAAACAATCTTGAGAAGAAAGAACAGAACTGGAGGCATCACACTCCCAGATCTCAAATTGTATTATAGGGCCATTGACATCAAAACTGATTGGTACTGGAACATGAATAGACACACTGACCAGTGGAATAGAATTAAGACTTCCAAAGTAAGCCCCCACATCTATGGACATCTGATCTTTGACAAAGGTGCCCAGACTATTAAATAGGGAAAGCAGAGTCTCTTCAAAATGGTGTTGGAAAAAATGAGATGAAACATGCAGAAGAATGAAACTGAACCACTATATTTCACCAAATACAAAAGTAAATTCCAAGTGGATCAAGGACTTGGATGTTAGACCAGAAACTATCAGATACTTACAGGAAAATATTGGCAGAACTCTTCTCCACACAAATTTTAAATATATCTTCAATGAAACAAATCCAATTACAAAGAATACTAAGGCAAGCATAAACCTATGGGACTACATCAAATTAACAAGCTTCTTCACAGCAAAAGAAACCACTACCCAAACCAAGAGAACCCACACAGAATGGGAGAAGATCTTTACATGCCATACATCAGACAAGAGGCTAACAACCAGAATAAATAAAGAGCTTGCCAAACTCAACCACAAGAAAACAAATAACCCCATCCAAAAATGGAGAGAGGACATGGACAGAATATTCATCCCAAAAGAGATCCAAAAGGCTGAGAAATACATGAAAAAATGCTCCAAGTCTTTGACTGTCAGAGAAATGAAAATAAAGACAACAATGAGATACCATTTCACTTCTGTGAGAATGTCATGCATCAGTAAAGATAGCAGCAACAAATGCTGGAGAGTCTGTGGGGTCAAAGGAATCCTCCTTCACTACTGGTTGGAATGTCAATTGGTCCATTCCCTGTGGAGAGCAATCTAGAGAACTCTCAGAAGGCTAGAAATGGACCTACCCTATGATCCTGCAATTCCTCTCCTGGGGAGATATCCTAAGGACCCCAACACACCCATCCAAAAATATCTGTGTACACATATGTTCTTAGCAGCACAATTTGTAATAGCCAAAACCTGGAAGCAACCCAGGTGTCCAACAACAGATGAGTGGCTGAGCAAGTTGTGGTATATAAACATAATGGAATACTACTCAGCTATTAAAAATGGTGATGTTACCATTTTCAGCCCATCTTGGATGGATCTTAAAAAGATCATGTTAAGTGAAATAAATCAGAAACAGAATAATGAATATGAGATGATCTCACTCTCATAATAATGAATATGGGATGACAGAGGACCTAGAGAACCAAACACACCCATCCAAAAAAAGATCTGTATATACCTA
Source organism: Erinaceus europaeus (assembly GCF_950295315.1). NCBI lineage: Eukaryota > Metazoa > Chordata > Mammalia > Eulipotyphla > Erinaceidae > Erinaceus > Erinaceus europaeus. The sequence goes on from NC_080174.1 coordinate 16,677,844, forward strand.
TGTTCATAGCAGCACAATTTATAATAGCACAAAACTGGAAGCAACGCAGGTATCCAATAACAGTCAAGTGGCTGAAAAAAATGTGATATATATATATATTTGTTCAGCTCTTATGAATGATGAATTCACCTTCTTCACCTTATCTTGGATGGAGCTTGAAGGAATCATGTTAAGTGAGATAAGCCAGAAAGAGAAGACAGTAGTTGAGAAATAAGAACAGAAAGAAACACAAAGCATAACTCAGACTAGGTTTGGTGTATTGCACCAAAGTACTCTAGGGTGGGAGGGTTTTCCAGTCCTCGTGCACAATGGTGGAGGATGACCTAGGCAGGGGGTTAGAGTAATTTACAAAAAACAGAAATTTTGCACATGTACCAACAGGTATATTTACTATTGACTGTAAACTATTACCCCCCCATAAGCAAAAATAAAGAAAAGCAACATTGACATTCAGGAAGCTGACTGAACACCTAAGTTATTGGATCCAAAAGTTATTGGACACATCAGAGTAAAATTACCCAAAGGCAAGGGGAAGGAAAAAATATTAAAGACTGCTAGGGAAATAAAGAATCTGACATGCAGAGGTAGAACACATTAGGCTTTCTTAAATTTCTTACCACAAACCCTAGAGACAAGGGATTTGAGTGAAATACTCATAGCATTAAAAGATAAGAGTTGTCAGCCATGAATACTTATCCAGCCAAATTATTCTTCAAATATGAAGGGGAAATTAAAATCTTCCCAAGCATACTGAAACTGAAGGAATTCACTACCAATAATTCTGCCTTGCAAGAACTACGGAGAGGAGTCCTACATGCAAAGAAGCAAAAGGAACTCCAACTCTGAATGAGGTGATCTGTGATATCAATAGAATAGAATCAATAACACACAAAAGCCAAAAAAGAAAGCTTGATTGAGGAAGACTGAGAGCAAAATGGACAGAGCTATATGGCCAACATTAGTGAACCAAGGCCAATTATCAAATACCTAGATATAAGATCAGAAAATATAAAATCAAAATCTCTACCTCACGTTGGATGGAGCCTGAAGTAATAGTGGTGAGATGAATCAGGAAGAGAGGAGTGATACTGGATGACCTCAGATATAGGTGAAACTTGGAGAAAGGGGTCAGAAACAGAGAAGACAGGGTGAATCTTGGTCTGGGGCTGGTATAATGCTCCAAAGCAAAGGACTCAGGAGAAAGAGTGGAAGGTGGTTTGGAAGGGGGTTGGGTCCTACATTGTTGGTGAAAGTATTTTATAGACACTTGACATGTGGAGCTGTGAAACTGTCCCTATGTGTAGACAATGGTGCTGTAAATCACTGACCTCCCCAATAATATGAGGGGAGGAAATTTGACAAGTGTCCACTGTAGATGATGATCTATAGTGCATTTTTCCTCCCTCTGCTGTGTCTCTTCTCTCCTAAGGGTCTGTCACTTTGGGGAATTTAAGTTATTTCTAGTCTCTAAATCTCAGTGCTTAGGTGGATTTAAGGAAGACTATTATTTAACTCATCTCATTTTGAGGGTATCAAAGAGAAGTAGTCCCATGTCCCATGTCCTCTGGTTTGTCCTTTGATTTTTTTTTCTCTTCTTCATCCTGAGGTGCCTCCTATATTCAGATGCTGGGAAACTAAAAATTCAATTTAGAGGCTAGTTGGTGGCACAGCCATAGAAGTGCACACATTACAATGTGCAAGAACAAGAGTTCAAGCCCCCAGTCCTCATCTGCAGGGAGGGGGGAGTGCAGTGGAGTTTCAGAAGCTGTGAAGCAGCGTTGCAGGGATATCTGTCTGTCTGTCTATCACCTACCTCTCCCTCTCTACCATCTCATTCCCTCTCAATTTCTCTTTTTTTATAGGTTATTAGAGAAACTACCAAACTTTTATTTACTTGTTTATTTTTAATTTATTTTTTATTAGAAATTTGATATTGATTTACAAAATTACATGTCAACGGGGGTACAATTCTACACCTTTTCCTACCACCAGAGAGTTCTGAATCCCCAATTCCTCCACTGCAAGCCACAGCAGTTCTCGCAGGGTTGCAGTCATGGGTCAACTATCATCTCTGCAACTGTCTGTCTAGATCTGTAAATTATTGCTTCCTCTTTTTTCTTTTATTTATTTTTATTTATTTTTATTTAAGAAAGGATTAATTAACAAAACCATAGGGTAGGAGGGGTATAACTCCACACACTTACCACCACCCAATCTTCATATCCCACCCCCTCCCCTGATAGCTTTCCCATTCTCTATCCCTCTGGGAGCATGGACCCAGGGTCATTGTGGGTTGCAGAAGGTGGAAGGTCTGGCTTCTGTAATTGCTTCCCCGCTGAACATGGGCGTGGACTGGTCAGTCCATACTCCCAGTCTGCCTCTCTCTTTCCCTAGTAGGGTGGGTCTCTGGGGAAGTGGAGCTCCAGGACACATTGGTGGGGTCTTCAGTCTAGGGAAGCCTGGCCAGCATCCTGGTGACTGAAAAGGTGCTTCCTCTTTTTTCCAGGCCACTTTTCTCCTCCAAGCCACTCATGATCCTATTACTACATCCAAATGTTCTTCCCCTTTTCCTCCTCTCACTGAGGGACCTGATGGAGCCTGAGTTCAGAACCCTCTTATTCTCTTCCTCCTATCACTTTTCTCTCACTAGGAGAATGGATCAAAATTTTTTTGGGGGGGTGGGGTACAGATTATAGGAATTGTGGCTTCTGTAATTGCTTCTCTGCTTAATGTGGATGTTGGCAGATTAATCCATACCCTCAGCCTGTTTCTATCTTTCCCTAGTGGGCCAGAGCTCTGGAGAAGCAAAGTTCCAGGACACATTGGTGAGGTCTTCTGCCTAGAGAAGTTAGGGTGGAATCATGATCCATCTGCAAGTTGGTGACTGGAAGGTGGCAGGACATAAAGTGAGACAAAATGGTTAATGAACAGGAACCAAAAATCAGGAACAGAGCAGGCGAGATTAGGGATTTTAGGGCAGATGAAAGCTGGAAAGTCCATTTTAGGCATGTTACTAGGGTACTGTGGTAGTTTTTGCTTGAGTTTGATAGCTAGAATGAAGCTGGATAAATATATCATCTAAGAAAATGATGTCAGTGTATAGAAAAGGGCTAGAAAGTTGGATTAGGTCAGAGAGTAGCTCCCATTCTTGAAAAAATTCTGTGGATATAATTAACAATTTACCTCCATCCACTAGACCCAGGACCCATATATATATATATATATATATATCTAGCACCAGAGCTTGTGTAACCTCGGAGTCCCTATTGGTCTGAGCTCACAGTTCATAGTCACAGCTGGAGAAACAGTGTAGGCTGTACTCATTTTAGAACCGGTCTTCCTTGAATGGCAGGGCAGGATACCCAGCCTCCCTTCAAAGACTGGGGCAGTCTCTGCCATCACTGTTTATTATATTTTATTTTATTATTTTTTACACTTTTATTATAAAAAGGAAAGACTAATGACAGAGGACCTAGTGGGGGTTGTATTGTTATATGGAAAAATGGGAAATGTTATGCATATACAAACTATTGTATTTATTGTCAAATGTAAAGCATTAGTTCCCCAATAAAGAAATTAAAAAAAAAAAAAAGGAAACACTGACAAAACCATAGGATAAGAGGGGTAGAACTCCATACCATCAGAACTTCATATCCCACCTCCTCCCTTGATAGCTTTCCTATTCTTTAATCCTCTGGGAATACGGACCTAAGGTCATTGTGGAATGCAGAAGGTTGAAGGTCTGGCTTCTGTAATTGCTTCCCAGCTGAACATGGGCTTTGACAGGTCGATCCATACTCCCAGCCTGTCTCTCTTTCCCTAGTGGGGTGGGGCTCTTGGAGAATCAGAACTCCAGGACACATTGGTGGGGTTGTTTGTCCAGGGAAGTTTGATTGGCATCATGCTAGCGTCTGGAACCTGGTGGCTGAAAAGAGAATTAACTTATAACTATAAATTCTAAGATGCATCTCACTCTCAGTTGTTTGAACATTCTGAGGGAAGTTTTCTGATCCCTGGATTTTCATAGAAACAGATTACATTTAGAGTTTATAGTTCCAAAGTAGTTCTTAATTGCCCTACTGTTGCAAAAGTTGGAAATCATCTTGACAGCCCCATACTACAGAGGCATTCTGAGCTTCGTTCTCGAAAAACCAGATTGAAGATGCTCTGCCATCCTCTTATTGAATTTGCATGAATCATAAGTGCCTTTCTGCTTAAACACCTAGAGTGGTGTTCCTTATCTTCAACTGATTCCTGAGAGTTTTGGTAATATAATTTCCCTTGTATGTTGGCTTTTGTCATTTACAAAACACTTTAACCTACATCACTTCATCTAACCCTGTCACAGGTTATGTGTTTCATTGTATCTAACATGCCACAGATTACACACACACGTCTTTTCTTGTAGATACATCTACTTTTATTAATGTCAAGCTAATAATTTTCTAATTTATCAGCTTTCACAGGTAGATTATTTCTTTATTTTTTTTCTCTTCTTTCTCTGGGTCCTGATGGAATTGGAGTTCAGAGCCCTATGGTCATCTTCTAACATTTACCACTTTGGGAGTACAGATCAAAATTCTTTATGGGATGCAGAAAGTGGAAGGTCTGGTTTCTATAGTTGTTTTTTTGCTAGACATTAAAGTTACCAGGTCAATCCATACTCCCAGCTTGTTTCTATCCTTCCCTAGTGGGGTAGGGTTCTGGAATGGTAAGGTTCCAGGACACATTGTTCCATGGACATCCGATGTCCAGGGAATTCAGGATAAAATCATACTAACATTTGCAATTTGGTGGCTGAGATGCAGTAAGATATAAAGCAGGATGGGAGTCGGGCTGTAGCGCAGCGGGTTAAGCGCAGGTGGCTCAAAGCGCAAGGACCAGCATAAGGATCCGGTTCGAACCCCGGCTCCCCACCTGCAGGGGAGTCGCTTCACAGGCGGTGAAGCAGGTCTGCAGGTGTCTATCTTTCTCTCCTCCTCTGTCTTCCCCTCCTCTCTCCATTTCTCTCTGTCCTATCCAACAATGACAACAACAATAAAACAACAAGGGCAACAAACGGGAATAAATAAAATAAATATTAAAAAAAATTTTTTAAAAAAGATATAAAGCAGGACAAAATGTCTATGAACAGAGTAGCAATAGCAGAGAAGGAAATAGGGATTTGGGGTTGGATAGGAATTAGGAAATCAGGCATAAGGATCCCAGTTGAGCCTCTGGCTCCCCACCTGTAGGGGAATCGCTTCACAAGTGGTGAAGCAGGTCTGCAGGTGTCTTATCTTTCTCTCCCCCTCTCTGTCTTCCCCTCCTCTCTCCATTTCTCTCTGTCCTATCCAACAACAATAATGACATCAATAGCAGCAACAATAATGACTATACCAATAAAACAACAAGGGCAACAAAAGGGAATAAATAAATATTAAAGAGACTGAGTAAAAATAAATTAATTAACTAATTGATTAAAATATTTAAGAGATCACATATGGTATTCTGTTTGGGATTTAAGTCATCTTTCAGTGCCAAATTTAAAAAGTTTATGCTAGCCTTTTTGTAAAGGAGGAAGACTGTGGGAGCGTGCTCTTCAAAATGTGCTCACAGGTAGTAGAGGACACGTGGATCCCTGCCCGTCTGTTGCAAGGTTAAATGCAAAGCAAGGGTGAAAAGAACACTACAAGTGATCTCAAGGAGTATAAAAATGTGCATCTTATAATCAAAGTATGATATTTTTATTGCCTTCTATAAATGGGAAAATCTCGGCTCAGGGATTTTAATGACTTGTAATAGCTAGTAAGAGGCAGAACTATAAATCAGATTTGGGCTCATGTATCTAATTCACATGTTTTTTTTTCTTTTTTCTCCTCCACAGTTACTGTTGGGGCTCAGTCCCAGCACTATGAAACTACTGCTCCCTTGGAGGCCATTTTTCCCTTTTTTTTTTTCTATCTCATTTGATAGGACAAAAAAAAAATTGAGAGAGGCGTAAGAGACAGAGAGGGAGAGAAAAAGACACCTGAAGACCTGCAGGTGGGGAGCGGGGCCTAGAACCTGGGTCCTTGAGCAGGTTCTTCCACATAGCACTATGTGTGCTTAACTGGGTGTGCCACCACCCAGCTCCTTCTAATTCACATGCTTTTCAGCTTCCTCATATATGTAAACTAAAAGTCTGAAGTAGTAAACCGAGTTTAAAAAAAAAGAAAAGACCAAGAAAATTTGCCTAGCTCTTACAGCAGTTCCTTGTTATTTTTCCTTAAAGCACTTCGGCAAGACATTCTCAGCCTGCAGGGCTCAACTCAAAACACTCAAATGGATAAGGATCTGGGAAGTCATTTTCCCTGAGCCTTTTCATATCTTTCAAAACCCACTTCATCCAATGCTGTGTATATATGATGACATCAGCCTACAGCTAAAAAAAAAAAAAAAAAAAAACAGTCTATTTTGGTGATACCTTAAATTCCCAGAAAACGAAATAAAACCCCTGATAATGATGACCGTTTGAGAGTCTCTGTCCCCCAGGAGTCAGATGAAAGGGCTCAGCAGCATGTCACTGGGAAGGTCTAGCATCAAGGATGAAGTAGACTGGTACCTCCTGAAAGTAATGATGAAGCACTGATTTGTCTAACACATCTCCCTGCACTGTTTGTAGTAGGTCACTTCTAATTACTTTTCCCTCTCTAGGCTATATATAGATAAATGCTGGAGATATTAAAATGCCTTGTAGGCTGGTTATTTAATTGCTACAGAACTGATTTCATGAAGGAGAGAAAAACAGATTAGCGTCTAAGATGTAAATGTGAAACTTGACATACTGCTGTGCGTGGCTTGAGTCTATCAATAGAACTGTCAGCTCCCACAGCTGGCTATTGGGGACCCATGGAATATGGGTGGAGCATCCGCAGCAACTTTAAGAGCCCATACAACTGCTCTTCCTTTCCAAATAACAAGGGATGGTGTGTTTTGGTCTCTCTAATGCCCTCCCATGCCAGCTAGCACAGATATAGCATCAGAGTCACTTTAGTGTAGAATGGCTTCCCCATTCTCTTATACAAGGTTCATGCTTCCCCCCTTTGCGCTTGCTCTCTCCCCCCCCCCCGCCTCTCTCTTTTCCCCCCTTGTTTCGTCCACACTTCAATATCACAGGTATTGATGATGTGCTCTATTTTGGACACTGGAGAAGAAGGTTTCATATTTTTGTTGTCTCATGACTGCATTTTTTTCCCTTAATTTTTGCATCAGAAAATAATCTTGCCATTTCAGGTTCACTAGAAGGGAATAACAAGATAACAGAAAATGGACGTAGTTTTCACTGTGTTGTTGAAGAAACACTGCATGATAACATTATGTAACTTTTAGGTTATTATGAGTAAACCATATTCACATTACTTTAAAACTCTCTTTTGAATTCATTCAAGGAATCAGACAGTGGCTCATGAATGGGGTTTAAACGTCATTTTTGAACACCTACTTGTCCAAAAAAAGGATTCACTCAGGAGTCAGGCAGTAGTGCAGCGGGTTAAGCGCAGGTGGCGCAAAGCGCAAGGACCGGCATAAGGATCCCGGTTCGAACCCTGGCTCCCCACCTGCAGGGGAGTCGCTTCACAGGCGGTGAAGCAGGTCTGCAGGTGTCTATCTTTCTCTCCCCCTCTCTATGTTCCCCTCCTCTCTCCATTTCTCTCTGTCCTATCCAACAACGACGACAATAATAATAATTACAACAAGAAGACAACCAGGGCAACAAAAGGGAATAAATAAATAAATATTTTTTTTAATTTTGAAAAAGGATTCACTCTGTGCTGTAAATTCAACAATGAACAAGCCAAATATCAAATATCTTTTGTTTGATGGTCTTTCCTTTTCAGTTGTGAGACATAGCAAAGCCATAGCATTTATTACTGGACATGATTAATGTAATGAAGTATACTTCTAATTCTTATCAATTCAATATTGGTTTACAATACTATAAGATCTTAGCAGTGTAGTTACAAACCCATATACATGTACACTACTCAGCACACTCACCACTGAAGCTCCAACGCCTCATATCTACAAAAGGGATGGTGGCCACCTTGCTATTGTGTGCTCACATGACCGTTTCGCCGAGTGTGCGTGTATCGAGAATACAAACATGCTGGAGTTGTTTTGTTTTTTTTTCATATAAAATGGTGAGGAAGGGCAGATCCTGTTTTCTTTTGTTGTCACCACAACAAAAACTATAACATACATGAAGAAACTAGCACAGAAACAAGCTTGGAGCTCAGAAAAATTAACAATAAAGAAGAGTCCATAATCCAGGCAGTATGAACAGAAACTCTCACACTAAAGGTAAAGTTCTTCTCTCTCTGTGGTTCAGTTCCATAGGACTGGGCTTCCTGCACGGCTGTCCTCTGCCCTCCTGGGCTCTCAGCATCACCACATAACTGGCACCATCTGGCAGCTTCTACTGTTGCTACTTGCCTACCTCTATGGTAGCCACACAGCCAGTCTGGCTAGGCCTCTGTTACTGTTGCTAGGAGCTCCATCCTGCTGTCTCTTGCAGCCTGGCCCCTGCTGCTTTTGTGGACTAGCTACCTCCACTGCTGCCCTCCCTCTCCACTCCCACAATAAATTACAAGTCTGTGTTCACAACCTTGCAGCGGCAGGGGAGGAAAAACAGAAAGAGGTAAACAAAAACAGAAATCCTGTGGCAATTATAAGCAGTTGAATGTAGTTACTAAAGAACTCAGTCTTTATAGCAGCTAATTCCTTACAGCATCAGAGCCTGGGGGAGCTAGAAACATTCTATAGATGTGGGATGCCAGGGTCCTGCCACCAGTTTGTGACACACCCGCAACCTCAAACTTTTGGCTTGCCAGAACCCTGACAGTATAGTCTTAGTCGACTCTTGGGACTGTAAATTACTGCCCAGACCTGCCCAGGCAGAGACTGCTGACCCTGGCTTTCATAGAGGTTCAAACATAATGGGAAGACAGTGGAAAGTACATATAATGATGGATAAAGACAGCAACTTGAAAACACCAACTGGATAGAGCTATAAAGATCTCCTGATGGTGAAGTTGCAAAGCTATTATCTTAAAGATGCTAGCTGAATTGAGATTTATGGTGGGAGACTGCAACAAATTCAGAGAAATGATGAATAAAATTATAGAAAAGTTCATTAACAGTCATCAAGAGTGAAGGGCAGGTCCTGGGACATGATGGCAGAGGACCTAGTGGGGGTTGATGTTATGCATGTACAAACTATTGTATATGCTGTCGACTGTAAAACATTAATCTCTCAATAAAGAAGTTAAAAAAAATAAAGGAATGAAGAGCACAATGTGCGAACTAAAGACAAAGAGAGATTACAAAGAGAACACCTGCAGGAAGATGGATACCAAAGGTCAAATTGGGAAGCAGGAAGATGAAATAGAAGCCGCTTCCACAGTGGTAAAAAGGAAAAAAAATTACTGAATCAAATGAAGGAAAAACAAATGAAGAACTGAGACAATGAATTCCTTACTCTGCTCTCAGTGGCTATTTTTTTTTCCCCATTTCTTTTTCTTCTTTTTTATTTGATAGAAGAGATAAATTGAGAGAATACTGAAAGAGAGAGACAGTGAGAGAGAAAGAGAGACACTTAACAACACTGCTTCATCATTCATGAAGCTTCCCCCCTGAAGGTGGGGGCCGGGTGCTTGAACTCTGATCCTTGATCATGGTAACATGTGCTTTCAACTAAGACACCACTGCCTGGCCCCTACTTTCAAAATTTCTGATAGTGACTAGGAAAATGGAGCAAAGAGCACAGGACTTGCATGCATGAGGCCTTGGGTTTGATCCTTGTACAGCTTATGCCTGCTTTGGTCTTCCTCTCTCTTGTTCATTCTCACCTCTCTTATTAAGTAAACTGTTAAGTGGTTTTTTAAAAAGAGATTGAAGGGGCCGGGTGGTGGCGTGCCTGGTTGAGCGCACACATTACAATGCACGAGGACCTGGGTTCAAGCTCCTGGTTTCCACCTGCATGGGGAAAGCTTCACAAGTGGTGAAGCAGGGCTGCAGGTATCTATCTCTCTCCTCTCTATCTCCCCATTCCCTCTTGATATCTAGCTGTCTCTATCCAATAAATAAATAAAGATAATTATTAAAAATTGTTGGTATCTTCTAATTCTGCTTTTAAAAACCCCTTCTGTTTCATTTGGTTTAAATCCCCCCTGCTTAACCACTTCATTCTATTTACATAACCATGAGTCCCGGTTGTCTGTTACCCGCCCGTGAAGCCAGCCCGGCGAAAACGACATAGCCCGGAGAAAACAACATTATGGCACTACAACGTGGGACTGGACCTGCGCAACTCCCAGATAAGTGAAGACTTTGCCTACCTATGCACTATGGTCTTCTACTTATGACGATGTTTGCCAAAGCCTCTACTGTTTCATTATGAGACAGTTTCTTTGTCTCTGGAACATTTTACTCTGGGCCACATTTCGGTTCCCTGACCTAACTTTGGTTTCTTATGACCGGGATCATAGAGCTTGGGAGATGCATGGAGATTTCTCCTTGGACTTTCTGGATTCCCTCTCTCATGTTTCCCGAGGAAAAGGACTACATTTTTCTCCCAGCCACAATTTGGTTCTTTATGACCGTGATCATAGATAGACCTTGGGATACGCATGGGGATTTCCACTGGGACTTTCTGGACTTCTTCTCGCATGGAGAAGGACTACTCTAATTTGAGGAGTGTTCTCCAGTACCCTGGCAGTCCCCAAGAATGGAGACACGTGGTGGTTAGTTCTACTCTCCTGATTGGATTCTTTCTTTGATGGGAAGACGCTTTTAAAAGTAAGATGCCTGAAGCAATCCAGCAGGAACAGTCAGAAGCACCCTAAATGGAATTTCGAGGAGTTTTTTGGACTAGGACGCCCTCTGGGGACTCTTAATGCTACATGGTGAGATCTGTTTCATAAGAGAGTGATTTGAATGACTGAATTTTTGTTTGACATTGACTTAAAAAAAAAAAAGCTAGATGCAGCCATGATTTCTAGAGACATCCAGAAACAATCCAAAAAATTGTTTTTCCTCCTTTGATTTATTTTTTTACATCTTGGCATGAATCTGAAACGTTTAGTCCTGAAAACTGTATGAGTTATGGGTGGGGCAGATAGTGCAATGATTATGTTAATTATTCTCGTGCCTGAGGCTTCTACCGTGGTTCTTCTGTTTACCTTTCCACATTTTATTGAATTTAAACAACCTTAAAATCATACTAGAAAGGACTTCCAATTATAATGGAGTTATCAATTATAGTAAACTTTTAATCTGCTACAAGTTTTGTTTGACAAGTAAGTGAATTTCAGCTGTCAAGTCTTCACATGAAAAAGCATCTACTCAAATGGAATTCCTGGAAATCCATTTGGACCCCTGTTCTCTGACATCGCCCACAAGATGGAATGACTACAACACACCCCCGGAAACCAATGATGTGACCTGGCACGACCTGAAGAAACAGATTCACAGACTCCAAAGCTCACTCTCTACAGAAAAGCAGAATTCTGGTGGCTGACATTCCCCATCGAGACAGACATGCAGCGTTTCATCCCCTGGCATTTTCTTCTGTGGTCATCTACTTTGGACTGACACCTCCATCAGACTTACTGGTACACGCTGCTGTGTTTCTCAAAGACTAACTTCAGCCAATTGCCTTGAGACTTTATAGACCATGTCCCCTCGCCTGCAGACTCTTCCCCAGAGGCAGAAAACTCCCCCTCCTTATTAGGTTATGCCCACAGAGGCATGAAGCGCCCCAAGAGGCAAGAGATGCCCCCAGAGGCATGAAGTGCTCCCAGAGGCAAGAAATTCCCTTTTGCCTGCTAGGCCTTGCCCTCTGAGGCAAAAAACGTTCCCCTTGGCATCACACTGGTTATTGCTGCTCACCTATTTTATTTTCCATGTCTTACGCCAGTTCTTTTGAAAACGCCTGTACGATATAGGTTTCTGTTCACCCCTACACTGCTATTCCCCTGACAGAGATGAAGCCTTTTACAGACATTGACCCAGTTATATATGGCCATAAAGTAAGAGAGAGATGTGGGGGAATTGTGAGGATGTGGTTGAGCTTGGAAGGGTTTGAGCTTGAGGGGTGTGTCCTGTTAGTCTCTCTCTCCACGGAGAAGTTGAGCAAGGAGGGACAGTAGAACCCCAAAAAGGTGTGCCTCTTATCAGTCTCCCTGCCTCACAAAGTGCCCCGCAATCCCGATACTATGGCCATTAGTTAAAAAGAAAGGGGGAATTGTTGGTATCTTCTAATTCTGCTTTAAAAAACCCCTTCTGTTTCATTTGGTTTAAATCCCCCCTGCTTAACCACTTCATTCTATTTACATAACCACTGTTAACAAGCACCACCCTCCCTCTAGGGCATTGGTGGTTCAGTGATAGAATTCTCACCTGCTCCACCCCCTCTCCTTGTCACACCCTGATCCTCTCCTTGTCACACTGATTTTCACCAGTCACTTTTCTCTCCACCCTCTCTATGTCACATCTTGTTCACACCCTACTTGGGAAGTATATATAAAGACAACATTGTTCGTTTTAGTAGAGTTTAGTCTAGCTTGGTATAGATTGCGCTGCATCCTGCATGAATAAAGAGATACTGCCTACAACCCAGCCATGAGTCCCGGGTCATCTGTTACCCACCCGTGAAGCCAGCCCAGTGAAAACAACAAAAAATAGATTGAAAATGTTGGTGAGGTAAAATCTGAATTAATGGCATTTTTTTAATTCATTTTTTGCAATATTTTAAGATGCATGTTTGTCAATCCCTTATTATGTTTAGGGTTTATTAATGAGGTTTTTTTTTTTTTCTGCTCTGGCTTATAGTGGTACAGGACGTTAAACCTGTAACCTCAGAACCTAAGGCATAAGAGTCTTTCTGCATAAGCATTAAACTGTTTTCTCCACCCTATTATGTTTTCTTTCATGTATTCAAGTACAGACATACCTCAACTATACTTAGCCCAGACACATTAGAAAGACACTCTATTCCTTCTATTTTGGCTCTTGAGAAGCTGTCAACTTGGGATAGAAATGGAGAAAAAGTTCATCAAATGAAAGGAACTCTGAACTGGAATTCTGAAGGAGGATTGGTAAATAAAGCTTCATATATGTTCTAAAAGCTACTGAAAGGCTAGAAAAAGTAAGATTGAGAGGAAAGGCTCAATGAGCACACAGCTAGTTTATTCTGGAGAAAAGCAGTCTGGACAGAGCCCAGCAGCCTCTGAAGCTGAGGCAGCTCTGCTCAGCTCATAGGTGACCTGGATTTAAGACTTTCCAGGGCCAGGGAGAGAACAGCCACCTGCCACTGTGAAAAATAGCTAGCATCCAACATAGGAGAGCATTTCTGGCCAATTTGCTCATCTTCTATTTTAATATCTTGGGCTTAAAGTAGTCAACCCAGTTATTATCTATATGCCTGAGTTCTTGCAGTATTGTTAGGAGGTGGAAGGGTCAAATGGTTTTGAAAGTAATCCAACTCAAATATTATTTGGAGTTTGTCCTGATGAATGTATATATATATAATATATATTCTCTCCTTTTTTCCCAAAATGTCTGAATGATGACAAGTAAGACATATTTTTTTGTTGTTGTAGACTTTAACATGATCTCATCTGATCCCTTAATAGTCATTACCTGGGCAGTTTATATTGAAAAGAAAGAAAAAAACCTACTTCACGACTTGTGGAAATTCAAATGCAACAGATACAGTTTTCATTCGCCCTTTCTCACTAGATTTGATATAGGCAACAAAAGTGGATTATTGGGCATGTTTTAATAATTAAAAATGTTTTTATTTAAAGCATCCTCACTGATGGGATTTTATATTTGAAAGTTGTGGTAACAATTAAGGAAATACAAACAAGGAGGTCTTGTTCACTAAGATAACATGTAAAAACAAATTAGATGCTAACCCTCTCACAGGTATAAAAATAATTGTAAATGCTGATTTAAAAGTTGCAATAAAGGGGAGTTGGGTGGTAAAGTAGCGGGTTAAGCACAGGTGGCACAAAGGGAAAGGACCCACATAAGGATCCCGGTTCAAGCCCCCGGCTCCCCACCTGGAGGGGAGTCGCTTCATAAGTGATGAAGCAGGTCTGCAGGTGTCTATCTTTCTCTCCCTCTCTCTGTCTTTCCCCTTCTCTCTCCATTTTTCTCTGTCCTATCTAACAACGATGACATCAGTAACAACAACAATAGTAACTACAACAATAAAACAAGGGCAACAAAGGAGAATAAAAAATAAATAAATATTTTATTTTAAAAAGTTGCAATCAAAGAAGAAAATTAAGAGGAAAAAATTTAAGAAGTGACTATTTTCTACTATTCAGCAGTAAGTAAATTATTAATTCTATGTGCTTTTAGTTTAAAAATAAAAGCAAAATGTCAGAGGTAGTTACATTTTCTCCACAAATCAAAATATAGTATCTAAAAGTACAGACCAATGTATGGATGTGCATTGTTTTTTTTTAAAAAAAATATTTTTATTTATGTATTATTGGATAGAGACCGAGAGAAATTGAGAGGGGCATAATAAGTTAGCATGAGGTACTTATACAAGAGGGGAGGTGGAGACAGAGAGGAAAAGAGACAGAGAGACATCTGCAGCTCTGCATCACCACTAGTAAATCTTTCACTCTGCAAGTGGGGACCGGGGACTTGAACCTAGGTCCTTGTGCGTTATAATGTATGTGCTTAACCAGATGCACCACCACCTGGCCCCTTGGTTTTCTAAAATATTCTGGATCTTATTTACACACACCAATGATTCCAAGTGTAATTATTTTATAGTCTTGTTATTTATTTAAAAATTTGCATAGAGACAATGAAGTTGAGAGGTAAGGAGAGATAAAGAGGGAGATAGAGAGAGAGAGACATGTGCAGGACTATTTCACCTCACATAAAGATCCCTTGCACAGATGGAGCTCTGGGGCTTGAACCAGAGTTCTTGTACATTGTTACATGTCACTCTGACAGATTCACTACCACCTGGCTTTTTTGTGATCTTATTCTATTTGTGGTTCTCCCTTGTTTATTAGTACTTTAATTTTAATCTGTTGTTATGGTAATTTTACAGTAAATGCATATCTCCTTATAAAAACCTGTATATGACTGTATTATACACACACCTACTATGTTTAATAAAGAAAATTTGGGGAGGGAGTTGCAATTATATAGTTGAATGCCAAGTTTGGGTGACTATGTCTCCAGATGCATCACTGACATTTTATTTTATTTTATTTTCCCTTATGATCTTCCCTTATGATTTTTCCCTTAGCCAATGCCTGGGTTAGAGTCCTGGATACTGGGTGAGTCAGTCTTTCCTGCTGAAAGCATGAAAGTTCTAGGACTGGGTCACACTTTCCAGATTCTCTCCCCCCACCCCACCCCCTCTTGAAATCAACAGAATTAAGCTAGTTCTTCAGTCTTGAAAGGAAGGTGTGAAGAGAACAGGAGCATTGCATTTGTAGCGTGCCCTCTCTTTGGACAGAAACACGCATGGGCAGAAGCACACCTTCCCTAACGAGGAAGAGGCCGTTTTGCATATAGTCTGTGAATGGCCCTTCTGCTGTGCTCAAGAGTAATGAAATTATGTGGTTATCCAGCTTTGATCAGCCTCACAGAAAGAGGCAATGTAACAAATGAGCTCTATGAACAGGTTTCTGCAGTACTTTCTCCTTGACTGAAGAATAAACTATTAAAAGCATCAAATTTTATTTCACAGAGGTCAATCCTGATGAAACGAAAGGCTCTTCCAAGTACTCTTTTGTTTTGTTTTCTTTGCCTGGAGATCATCACACCAGTTTGTACAGCTTTGGAGTGGATCAGCTGTACCAGATACATTTTTTGGCTTGGTCATTAGATTTTATTACTGCAGAGTTAAATAAAATTTTAAAAAATCATTTCAGAAGGAGACATTCATTCGAAGTTAGCATTTTTGTTATGAGTTGCCTTCTTTCCACTAAATATGAATTTAAATTGCTACAAAGCAGAAAGAAGAAATAGTACCTTCAGGTTACTTACAGTATAGGGTCAAAAGTCCTTTGGAATATAAAAGCTTCCATACATTAAACACTGGTGAGTAATCCCAATTTCCCACCATTAATCAGTGCAGATTGGACTGCTTTGCTTAATTTTGGAGATAATATTTTCCCCTGGCTATCTGTTCTTCTCATGGCTGTGTTCTGTGGCCAAAGTTTTTATTCTCCTAATCTTATACAGACATCACAGAATGTGTCTCCGTGGTCAGTAAAAAAAAAAAAAAAAATGGGGGGGGAGAAGGAAAAGAAATTCATCTTCATATAATAAGGGAATATGAGATTATGAGATCCAGAGTTAATTAAGAAAGGGAAGTCATTCCCCAGAGCCCTTCCCCCCTAGAGAAAGAGAGAGTCAGGCTGGGAGTACAGATCAACCTGCCAAAGCCCATGTTCAGCGGGGAATCAATTACAGAAGCCAGACCTCCCACCTTCTGCATTCCACAATGACCCTGGGTCCATGATCCCAGAGGGATAAAGAATAGGAAAGATACCAGGGGATGGGATGGGATGGGATATGGAGTTATGGTGGTGGGAACTATGTGGAGTTGTACCCCTTTTATCCTATGGTTTTGTCAATGTTTCTTTTTTATTATTTTTTAAATATTTTTTCTTTCTTTGTTTTTTCTTTTTGCCTCCAGGGTTGTTGCCAGGGATCAGTGCCTGCACCACAAATCCACTGCTCTTGGAGGCTATTTTCTTTCTCTTTTGTCACCTTTGTTTTTTTTTTCCCCTTTCGTTGCCCTTGTTGTTTAACATTGTTGTGGTTATTGATGTTGTTGTTGTTGAACAGGACAGAGAGAAATGGAGAGAGGAGGGGAAGACAGAGAGGGGGAAAGATAGACACCTGCAGACCTGCTCCACTGCTTGTGAAGCGACTCCCCTGCAGGTGGGGAGCCGGGACTTGAACCGGGATCCTTAGCTGGTCCTTGCTTTGTGCCACATGCGCTTAACCCGCTGTGCCGCCACCAGACTCCCGCCCTTGTTGTTTTTATCATTCTTATGGTTATTATTATTGTTGTTATTGATGTCATTTTTATTGGATAGGACAGAGAGAAATGTAGAAAGGAGGGAAGACAGAGGGGGAGAGAAAGATAGACACCTGCAGACTTGCTTCACCACCCATGAAGCAATCCCCCTGCACTTGGGACGCTGGGGGCTCAAACTGGGATGAGTAAGCTTTGCACCATGTGTGTTTAACTCAGTGCACTACCACCCGACCCCGTCAGTGTTTCCTTTTCATAAATAAAATAAAAAAATAAAAAGAAAGGGAAGTCATGAATAGGTGCCCTTGAAACTGAAAAAAAGATTTTCCCATCACTGTCTCATGCTGATAAGCGTGTCTTAGATGCAGAGGCAGATGTTGTTTGGAAATATTCACTACTTAAAAAAAATACATTTAATAAATACATAAAATAAATTTACATTTATTTCATGAGAGAATAGGGCACTTCTCTAACATTTCACACATGCAAGCCTGAACTTCCACCCACTGAACCAACTCCCAAGTCACCATGTTCACTAATTCACCCTGAGTTATAGGAAACTATAAAATCCAAAATGAGGTCCATCTCAGGCTCAAGTGGGTGCTGTTCAACAGAACACGTACTTTTCAGGGACTCAGGTCTGTCTGTTAAGCCTTTGCCTTAGTTTTTTAAAGAAAGAACTCAGCTTTAGGTTATCATCAGAATTAAAATAACTTCTGTTGCACCAGTGGGCTTTGGTAATAATACTAAACCACCCAACAGTGAAGGCAAGGTCTCGTGGATTTGTTCTGGAAAATTCAGTGAGATTCTTAATGGGGAGAAGATACTTTAAAATACTCATGTCCCTCATATGGTATCATATATATATATATATATTTTAGAGGAATGGAGAAAGGGAGGAAGGGAGGGAAGGGAAAATGATATATATCAGATACCAACTGTTATACTTACAATGTTCACTACTTGAAAGCGATTGCCAAAAGCAGTCAGGACATAAGAAACCAGGATGACTAAGGGGAATTCCTTTGTGGCAACTTTCATGCCACTGTGTACATAGCTGTGGCTTTCATATGTTGGACCCAGGGTTAGGACCCAAGGAAATGTTCACATGATTGGTGTTTTGCAAGATCACCATCAGTGGGCCATGTTAAGTAGAAGTCTTTTTTTTTTTTTTCTCCCTCCTCTAGGTGCTGTAAGGGAAATCCTTGTGCTTATTACTGTTCTAAAAATGGAGAGGACTGTGAGTGGAGGCAGCACGCACATGGTTTTACCCTTTGAAGAGCCATCCTTTGGTTGCCTATGTAGTAATCAGAACCCCCTGACTATTCTTGGTGCTTGCACGTCATTTGTAAATTGCCTGGCTACCCTCACCTTATTTCATCCTTGCCTACACATCCATCAGCCGTCAGAACCACCTACGGCAGCTTCCACTCAGAACAACGCAGTTACTAACAACTTGCCTCCAAGGGAAAATACATGTGCATTCAGGTGACAGCCGTCTCCCTTCATCCTCTTCTGTGGCCTGGGCCCATTTGGCGTCAGCATCCTGCTGTCCAGATGGCGGTCACCTCTCCATTTCTGTTTCGGCACACTCTCTTTGGTGAGCATCAGCTTGCCTTCTCACACCTTCTGGGTGAATTACAACACGGGACTTCAGGGGAACAAAACCAGGGGATGGATGAGTGGGAGGAGGTAGGCAGAGACAGGCGTGGGCATGAAACACAAAAGTAGTGACAAAAGCACTGTGACTTTTGGTCAGTTCTTTGAACCCTTTGGATCTGAGTTTTCTGACACAGGGAGCTGAACTGAGTGACAGACATGTCTGTTGTTCCCTCTTTCTAACACTCTACAGTCTTGTGACCATTGAGTGACTATTGCTTTAGGAGCTCCCACAAGCACGAGTTCCATTCTTCATTACAGTGATGACTGTTATTACCACGGCCAGCCAGCAATTTGGGGGAGGAATTAATAAGTTTCAGATATATGTGGGAGGTAGCTTTTTTATAGCAAAACTAGGTCTGCCTGATGAAACATTCCAGTGAGATCCTAATTTCAGTCTGTCATGCTCTTCAATGTTAGAAGAAGAGGTTTCCAGGCAAGCACAGATTTCTTGCGATGCAGACAATTGCTTTGGTCTTGTGGATGCAAGAAAGGGTGAGTCTCTAGGTCGAGTCTATAAACTGGGTGTCAATAAATTTCGAACCTGGTATCTTTGGAACAGGCTGGGCAGTGAATGGCTCACACTAGCAGACCACAGGCAACCTTTCCACAAAGAACTGGATGATTGTATGAGCATCTCAAATATGTTTGCTGAGCTGAAGGCCATTTTGAAAGACTTATAAAAGGAGTCTGACCTTATGAGAGCCCAGGGAAGATTCCAAATTTGTTCAAAATACCAAGGATTTTAAGATTTATTATATTTATTTATTTCATATGAAATTAAAAAAAACATTTGGGGCTGGGTGGTAGCACAGCGGGTTAAGCGCACATGGCACAAAGCACAAGGACCAGCTTAAGGATCCCTGTTCAAGCCTCCGGCTCCCCATTTGCAAGGGGGGGTGTCACTTCACAAGTGCTAAAGCAGGTCTGCAAGTGTCTATCTTCCTCTCTCCCTCTCTATCTTCCCCTCCTTTCTCCATTTCTCTCTGTCCTATCCAACAATGACAGCAATAACAACAACGATAAACAATAAGGTCAACAAAAGGGAAAAAATAGCTTCCAGGAGCAGTGGATTCATGGAGCAGGCACTGAGCCCCAGCAATAACCCTGGAGGTAAGGAGAAAAAAAAAGAAAGAAAGGAAGGAAGGAAGGAAGGAAGGAAGGAAGGAAGGAAGAAAAAACGTTTGAGTTGACAGAGAGAAATTCCACAGTATCACTTTGATACATGTGGTTTTGGGAACAAAACCTGGAACTTTAGGCATGCAGATCCTGCACTCCACTGGCTGAGCCATTCTCCACCCATCCATCTACTCACCTCATACCCCAACCACCAAGTTTCTTAGGTTTCTGAGTAGAGTCAGTAGTATCTTCACAGGACTCTGTGCTCTAGTTCAAATTCACATAATCCTGTGTGTCTGTACATATTTTTGCTATCTCCCATTCACGCTATACAAAAAAGTAGAAATCAAGAGAAATGCTTGAGGTTAGAAAGATATATCTGTCTTGATATTTAGCTTACTCATCCAGTTTATGAATCATCCCCCATCAATATGTTTCTAATAACTATTTTGAATATACAATAACACTGAATATATTGTCATGATCTACGTACTTTTCCTTCCATTTAAAGCTTCAGCTGGAGGAGGTGGGCTGGGTAGAGCTTGACAGAGAACAGTTTTCTTCTCTTTGAATATGCTGGGTCATTGCATATGATTATGTCTAAAATGGTGAAGCTCTTTGCTTCCAGTGTTTCTGGTATAATACAGATTTACTTTCTCTGTGGCTTAAACCTTATTGTGCACAAGGTACTTCAGCTATCAGAAGGATATTGGGTCCTTAGATGCTATGAAACTGACTGGCTTATACAGTGCACTCTAGAGGCTTGAACTTTAAGATAAGGATCTAGTTAACTTGGCTTCTGTTGAAGATTCGCTTTCTGGCTACAAGATAGCTGCCTTCTTGGTAAGGCCTGGTCTCTCCTTACTGTAGTTTCTTCTTTAACAACATTAATCAAGGCCCCATGCGTCTCAGTTTCTTACACACACACACACACACACACACACACACTCACACACACACTCATACTTGAGTGGACATGCTCAAGCATGTGCAGATGCAAGCAAACAACTTTTAATTTTTTTAATTTGACAATGGGGATTGGAGGTATAAGCAGTGAGAAGTTGTCTTTTTATTTTTATCCTCAGTTCAAGTTATTGGGGGAATAAATGGCTTAGAGTATAGTTGCTGACAAAAAGGTGCAATTTCTCATCTCCCTGTGATAGGTTTCTGTAAACACTCACTCCCCCAACTTAGGTCTTTTTCAATATCAATCACTAGGGCCCTAAAGCCCCTTCCCTCCCCTCTATCCCATTCTTCCTCAGTATAGGAAGTAATTAATATTTTCTTAAGAGTCTCTACTTCCAAATACAGCCACACTGAGGGTTATGGAGTCAACACCGGGTTTTATTGAAAGGTGAGTGGACACAAATGTGTAACCCACAACAAGAAGGTGATAGATGGTCAAGGGAAGAAGAGCGTAGAATTAAAGATGCTATAGCTTAATGGCTAAAGAGTTTGATCTTTGAATAGGTCACATCTTAGTTTGATTTCCATTGTTAGCACTTGCTGTGCAACCAACCCTGGACAAATTCATCTGAATATCATCTACTACGTATTTTAAAAACATCTACTGGGGGAGTCGGGCGGTAGCCCAGAGGGTGAAGTGCACGTGGCGCAAAGTGCAAGGACCTGTGTAAGGATTCCAGTTCAAGCCCCCAGCTCTCCACCTGCAGGGGAGTCACTTCACAGGCAGTGAAGCAGGTCTGCAGGTGTCTATCTTTCTCTTCCCCTCCTCTCTCCATTTCTCTCTGTCCTATCTAACAATGATGACAACAATAATAACTACAGCAATAAAAAAAAGAAAAAAAAGAAAAACATTTAGAAAAAAAACATCTACTGGATCTTCTGCTATAAATTAATCCCAAGGTGTAGGTATATGGCGGAAGGAGACAACACTGTCCATTTTCTACCCCTAGAAGAAAAAACTCAGAAGATGTTTGGTAGTTTCTACTTCATTTCTAAAAGTTCCTTGTTGGTCTGAGCATAGAAGATACAGATTTGGCTTTGTTTCTACTGCTTTGGAATTCTCAGGAAGTGAGTCAGTCTCTCAGTGGGACTCTGCTTTAGAAAACATTATGCAGTTTCCGCAAGCAGCATGGATAACCTTACAACTTCAGAGTGTGTGTATGTGTGTGGTGAGGGGGCAGGTGTGTAGGATGGGATAAAGGGCTGGATGTTACTGAAAATACTGAAAATAGCCTGTGCATTGTCTGGGGTGCATGGGGGCTGAACTATTACACATGGTGCCTTTAGAGATATGGTTACTGCTGGTCTCTCGAAGTCACTTAATATCTCTTATATTCTTCCAGCTGAGAGGTGAGTTATGGGGACTTCTCCATCAACATCCTTCGTGTATTTTCTTAGTTTCCTTTTGGAAATATCATCCATTCTTGGGTTATCATAAACCAGAATATCAGGGCAGGGATATAGTTCACCAGATAGAACACATGTCTTGCTATATGTATGACCTGGATCTTTGCTCTTGGCATCACATGGGAGCACCATGGGTGGTGAAATGGTACAGTGGTGTCTATATTTCCTGTTTCTCTTTAAGTAATAAAGAATGAAAGAATAAATAAACTGGGGAGGACATACTACAGCAGTACATGTGGCAAAGTCCTGGGTTCATTCTACCACACTGCTGTAAAAAAAAAAAGTCAGGGTGGTAGTAGATAACCTAACGGTTATTCAAAGAGACTAAAAGACTTTCATGCCTGAGGCTCCAAAGTCCCAGGTTCAATCCTCTGAACAACCATAAACCAGAGCTGAGCAGAGCTCAGATAAAAATAAATAAATAGGGAGTCAGGCAGGTGGCACAAAGTGCAAGTACCAGCATAAGGATCCCGGTTCGAGCCCCCAGCTCCCCACCTGCAGGGGAGCTGCTTCACATGCGGTGAAGCAGGTCTGCAGGTGTCTGTCTTTCTCTCCCCCTCTCTGTCTTCCCCTCCCCTCTCGATTTCTCTTTGTCCTATCCAACAATGACGACATCAGTAACAATAATAACTACAACAATAAAAAAGGGCAACAAAAGGGAATAAATAAATAAATATTTAAATAAAGTCAAGATATCAATGTAGTACAAATTTAACAAGTGACATTAGTTTTCTTCTCTAAGTCAATAAACAGACACACACATGCACACACACTTGAATGAACTTGTTCAAATGTGAACAAGCCAACGTTTTAAAAATCTGACAGATTGGAGGTATAAGAGCATTGAGAGGGTAAACTTTAAAGTCTGTTTTGTCATTTAAACAAATGTGACCTTGTACTTATAAAACATACATTTTTTTCTTTTTTAAATTTTTTATTTTAATTTATTTGTTTATAAAATGGAAACACTGACATGACCATAGGATCAGAGGGGTACAATTCCCACCACCAGAGCTCCATATCCCATCCCCTGCCCTGATAGATTCCTATTCTTTATCCCTCTGGGAGTATGGACTCAGGGTCACTATGGGGTGCAGAAGGTGGAAGGTCTGGCTTCTGTAATTGCTTCCCTGCTGAACATGGGCATGGCAGGTTGATCCATATTCCCAGCCTGTCTCTTTCTTTCCCTAGTGGGGCAGGGCTCTGAGGAAGCAGAGCTCTAGAACACATTGGTGGGGTCGTCTGTCCAGGGAAGTTTAGTTGGCATCATGGTAGCGTCTGGAACCTGGTAGCTGAAAAAGAGTTAACATATAAAGCCATACAAATTGTTGATTAATTATGAATCTAAAGGCTGGAATATTGCAAATGAAGGTTTGGGGTCTTTGTTTTGGCAAAAACTAGTAGGTTTATTTTAGGTCTATTCCAAAGGGCCCATGACTTTATTAGTTTTGCTTGAGCCTGACATCTGATTTGCAGGTGGACCCAGGTTATTGTCTGGGGAGATGATGTCCTGGCTGGAAAAAAGGCTAGAAAGCTAGATGAGGGAAGAGAATAGCTCCCAAATAGGGGAAAAGTGTATAGATATTATGGACTGTAAACCCCATCGATTTGATCTTAGTCCCATATTCAACATAGGAGCCTATGTAACCTCTGCATCCCTGTAGGTCTGAACTTGCATTCTGTGGTCATCAGTAGAAACATTCCAAGTTGCGCCAATTTCAGGACCCATCTTCTTCAGGTGGTAGATAGAGTATGCTATCTAACCCCCCTTCTGAGGATGAAACATTTTCTACCATTGTTGATCCACATTGAGGGAAGACCTTGCCCTCAATGTAGAAAAGCATAAATTTTTGTCAGTATCACCTCAATAATAAAAAGGATACATTCCATTTTCTTCTAAGGGATAAAATAATATGTCACATTACTATTTACAATCACAAATAGCATTGTTTAATTCTTTATTGATTTTTCAACTAATTTGCTATCAAAATGATCTAAAAGCATCTAAAAATGTTATCCTCTAGAACAGGAGTGGGAACATCTGTCATTGGGTCTGACCCTGTCAAGGCAACTGCAGGTGGGACTTAAAATTCAATAAAATTAAGAGCTTTTCTCATAGCAGTATTAAGTGCTAACATTTAAGTTGACAATGTTGTATGGCCTGCAAATGATGTTATAAATATCTATCCAATTGGCCCTTGGCAGAAAACAAGAGCCCCAACCCTGCTCTAGAAATGCCAACAATAACCCAAATACGATCACAGGTTTGATTGATTTTCCAACATAAAAATTAATTCTGGAGGCAACAGGAGGTTGCAGAAAGAGCACTGTGTTCAGAGTGGGAGAATGAGTTCTAGTTCTCAATCAGTCCCCAGCCAATAAATACCTTGAGAAAGTCACCAACTGCTTTCCCTGAAATGAAGGCTCAAGCTTTTCAGTTTAATTAATCCACTGGGTCCTAATGGTCTTATTTTTGAAGTGAAGGTTTTAGGGTATATGGTCTCAAAAGCCTCTTCTACCTGACCTTAAAAATGACCAGGATTAAATGCCAAAGGCACTAAGGAAAATACTTATAAGCATAACATCAGTAAATCTTCATGGTGAGAAATTTGGCCCATATCTCACAGTTAGTAAGGAGTGGTCAATCCTAGTCTACATTCTTAGCTGCCATAGCTGTTCAATAAATTTAAATAGTTCTCACATGTTTAGACATGACCTTGGTTCTGTGTGAGGACGCAATCATGCATACAATACATTTGTCTCCATTCCTATGATTTGAAGTCTAATTTGAGAAGCAAAGAAACAAATATTGAAGCAGATATAGACACTCTTGAAATAATTTTCCTAATTGCGTCTTGAGGTCTAAACAATAATTTGGAAAAAGGAGAAGCATGCTCAGTCTTGAAATCTACAAGTGATAATTTGTGTGTGTGTGTGTGTGTGTGTGTGTGTGTTGGGGAGGCTGAAAGGGAGGGAGAAAGGCACAGAGACATTAATACCAAAAATTGAGAGAAACTGGGCAAATTAAAAATATTGATTTTTTTCATGGGGGGGCAGATAGAAAGAGAATCAGATCAGAGCACTGTTCAGTTCTTGCATATGGTAGTACTGGGGATTGAACCTGAGATTTCTAAGATGGCAGGCATATAGTTATGGCATACTACCACTATGTAAACTCCCTAGCCTAATTTGGAGATATTTATAATATAATGAAATACAGATCTTTAAAGAAACTTTCTCAACTAATATAAAACACTGGAAAAAGTACCAAATCAGATTAAGAGTTACAAGCTACTGGTTCCTTTGTTTTATATTGTAATTATAGTTTCTGTGTCCTTTTGTCTAAATATACAGAACAGCGGCATGATTTCACTCACGGAACTAACATTTGAGATCAGGATTACCTAGCTGACCATCATCCCCACAGACTTTTCATTCACTCTAAGCCTTCCAGAGGGAGAAACTTGCTCCCAGAGTTGGCAGTCTACATCATCAGAAAGCTTGGACAGGGGCTGGATGGTGGTGGACCCAAGTGAGAGCACAGGCAACCATGTGTCAAGCCTTACCCCCCACTGCAGGTGAGGTTTCTCAAGCAGTGAAGCAGTGCTGCGGATGTCTTTTCCTCTCCCCCTATATATCTTTCCATTCCCTTACAATTCCTACCTGCCCTATCAAATAAAGAAGAAAAAGAAAAAAAGGCCATGGAAGCTGTGAATGCACAAACTAAGGCCAGCCCTGGTGACATTAAAATAAATTAGAAAGAAAGAAAGAAAGAAAGAAAGAAAGAAAGAAAGAAAGAAAGAAAGAAAGAAAGAAAGAAAGAAAGAAAGGAAGGAAGGAAGGAAGAAAGGAAGAAAGAGAGAGAGAGAAAGGAAGGAAATAAGGAGAGAAGGAAGAGAAAAGAAAGGAGAGACAAAGAATGTCCTTAAGGACCTGATGTCACCACGACTTCATCTTCTTTTTCTGCAACTTACTTCTTTTCAGCCATATAATTTCCTTGATGCTTTGGTTTGAATGCTATGGCTGATGATTGCATACGCACGCACGCACGCACGCACACACACACACACACACACCCCAAAAGGATCTAAAGAGGCTTATTACTCATAGAATTGGGGTCTCTAAAGTGGTCAGGGTAGGCCTCTCTAGCACATCTCAAGAATTGGTTCAAGAAAGCAAGGAAAGGAAATAGTCCATTGATTTTTATTTAGTAGAAGTTGAGGCTGTTTAGAGAATACCACACACAGGCTGGGGAGTTCATGGCTTGAATCTCTTGTCAGAACTAAAGAAAGGAGCAGCAAGCTTTCTTAAAAGTTTACCCAAGTGTGGGGCAAAAGTAGAATCAAATGTGAAAAAAATCAAATCAAATTCGGTGTTACATCTTATCTTTCGTACAAGTAATGTTTTAGACTTGAGTTCAGTATTATTAATTTACCCTTGTTAAACTCAATTGAGTTCAATTTAATTCATTACTATAAGCCACCAAAATCCTTTCAGATTCTAATTCTATTCAGTAGTGTTTTGGCAATACTATCAAGCCATTTATCATTGGAAAATACACTGATTTACAACCTCAGAACTTTTAATGACTGATAAAAGTGTTGAATATTGCAAAGCTAAAGGCAAAGCATCATGACATCTTAACTCTATTTCCTCCAGGTTGGCATAAACCAT
Source organism: Erinaceus europaeus (assembly GCF_950295315.1). Classification (NCBI taxonomy): domain Eukaryota; kingdom Metazoa; phylum Chordata; class Mammalia; order Eulipotyphla; family Erinaceidae; genus Erinaceus; species Erinaceus europaeus. The sequence continues at coordinate 16,704,716 of NC_080174.1, forward strand.
CAATTTTCTTTCAATGTAACCACTAGCATCCAATTCTCATTATTCCAGATTGTCTCAAAGACATTTTAATTACATCATGAGCAATGCCAACCCTTCTGTTTAAGCCCTGATGATCTATAAGATTAGCAATGTTATCCAAGATTAAAGTGTGGTTGTGTTTCTTTTTATCCAGTCATTCAGTGTGCTACTGGAAATTAACCACCATTCTCTTTTATTTTAACTCAGTTTGGGCCTTTTTCACTTGCTTCTGGTGTTCCAATGCTATTCAATACCCAGAGACCTCAACTGAAAATTGTTTTCATAATGTGTCTTGTAATTCATCACCATCAGGATGAAATAGCACCTAAAAATATGGAAATCTTTATAAGCATCTCAATTTGTCTACCCGCCATAATTAAAGACTAACACATTAATGGTGCTAAGAAAATGATTTTGAGGTCTTATTATTCCCATTGTGAGTCTTTCTAGCCCTCCCACTCTCATATTCAATGTCCATTTATGTATTCACTTGATACAGTTTTTCGACTATTTGCTACATTCTTGCTATCCCATTACCAAGATAATTAATAAGACAGACATGAATCCTTTGCAATTGTATTTTTTCTCTTTAGAATATCTGTAGCTGCTTTTTATAGCTTCCATTTTCTTCCTCATTTTATCATTTGCAATTGCACTCAAAATTGCATTTTTGAGAAGAACATCATAACACTTTTGAGTCATAATCTCTTTAGGAGTCTCATGCCATGAATAATGCATATCTTTTTTTCTAAACATTTTGAAGGCATTCATAGGGTTTAGAGCATACAATTCATGATGTCTTGTCTTCTTTTCTTTGGCAAAAACAGAATTCAAGATAACATGATCACTTTCTCTTAATGTTCACATTACTTTCACTTTACCAATTGACTCACCTTGTTGTTGAAATTAGGTCCAAAGTGGTCATTTCTCCCAGCTGTTTCCTCGCTTCTTTAGAGATTCAATTATTACTAATGATATTCAAACACCTGTCACTTGGTTGGCTTTTAGCCAAATAAATGGTTGGCCTACTTATGGTGTGTAGTCTTTTTCACTGAGGATAAGGACAAGAATCTGTTTTTATCACTCCTGATTTTTTTTTAGTGCATTAATAATGATTAACAAGATTGTAAGATAATAGGAGTACAATTCTATATAGTTCCCACCATCAGAGTTTTGTGTCCCATCCCATCCATTAGAACCTTCCCTATTTTTTACCCCTCTGGAAGTATGGACTAAAATTCTTTTTGGGGTGCAGAACGTGGAAGGTCTGGCTTCTATAATTGCTTCTCCACTAGATATGGGTGTTGGCAAGTCGATCCATGCTCCCAGCCTGTTTCTATCTTTCCCTAATGGGGCAATTCTTTGGAGAGGTGTGGTTCTGAGATACATTGGTGAATATACCTAAAATAGACCTACCACATTTTTCCAAAATGGTGACCCCTAATCTCATCTGCTATAATCCTACCTCTAATTTCCTAATTATCAAATAATCTGTTCTACTTTATATCTTCATATGTTTTTCAGTCACCAAGTTTCAGATGCTACCGTAAAGCCAACCTGACTTCCACTTCTGCTCTTTTTGTTTTTTTAATCTTTATTTATTTGCTGGATAGAGGTAGTCAGAAATTGAGAGGAAACGGGGTGAGAGAGAGAGAGAGAGAGAGAGAGAGAGAGATGTGTTCTAATCATGGACAGTCTTGTAAAGCATAGTAAGACATTATGACTTTTTTTTTTTCAAATTGGATTGTATAGCTATTGAAACTGTTGAATGGAGGAAGTGAACTAATGTGATTTTAACTTTTAAGAATTGGGTTTGGGGCTTATGTTTGTTTTGTCATGTACATATTGGCATATAAAAAGGAGAAAAAGTAGATGGAGTTGTATAGATTGGTATATGTGGAAGAGGAAAAGTAAATACAACATAGTTACTGGGATTTTGCAGTAACTTTGATCATTTAGGTTTGACAAAAGTGACAGAGTTGGAGAGGGAAGGAAAATCAGCAGAACTAGACAGTTTGTGGCAAAGGGAAATAATGTGCTCTGAGTATCTGACTTGGAAAATCGGGGAAATGCCATGCTACTTATTAGTTGGGAAGGGCCCTTCCTTTATGCTTTATAGCAAAAGGGGTGTGTGAAACCAAAAGTTTAAGATCTCTGCTTCAAAATTTTCTGTCTGTGAATCTGTTTATCCACATTACTTAGGACACTTTCCTTTTTATCTTTTCTGTTTTCTTGGGAACTTACTTCCCCTAAATTTGCATACTTGATCTGATAATAAAAACAATTTGTGAAGATGATCTTTGTCAAACTTGTTTGCCACCGAGCAGAAGTGAGAACATAATGAATTTAATACTGGCTTGCTGAATATGTCCCAAGCCTTTCAAGACCCAGCTGTTCAAGTTTAGTAAGTGACTCTCATGAGAAGTGATTTGTAGTTATTTTCATTTCTTTTCCCCTATCCTTTCCTTGCAGCTGTTAGACCTTCTTTCTTCCCCTGTAGGTGGAAAGCAATTTTAATCTGTTTTTGTTCTTAGAGTCAAGGTAAAAGGTAAACAGAAGAACCATTTGAGTTTAGTTCTTTTGTGTTCTTTTGATATGGTCCAGTTGGCCTTCCTAGATGTGCAAATACACTTCTCTCTCCACATATGCCAGCAAGATCCTGTAAAGATGTAGTTTATGTCAGCATCCAGCATTGCACACACATGGATAGTTCTTATATATATTCATTCCCTTTTGTTGCCCTTTTTGTTCCTTTTTTTGTTTTTTCATTCCTTTTTGTTTTATTGCTGTAGATATTATTGTTGTTATTGATGTCATTGTTGGATAGGACAGAGAGAAATGGAGAGAGGAGGGGAAGACAGAGAGGGGGAGAGAAAGACAGACACCTGCAGACCTGCTTCACTGCTTGTGAAGCGACTCCCCTGCAGGTGGGGAGCCGGGGGCTCGAGCCGGGATCCTTATGCCTGTCCTTGCGCTTTGTGCCATGTGCGCTTAACTCTCTGTGCTACCGCCTGACTCCCCCAAACACATGGATATTTCTTTCTTATATAGTTCACTGAAAATCAACTACCTTTAAAAGGAAATTTATAATATTCTGATGAATGGCTCATCCCTTATTGGATTCCTATGGCTTAATAACAATAAAACTTGAACCTTTGAAATATTGGGTTGTTGGAAAAGTCATGATGTATTTTCCTATTCAAAAATTCTTATTCAAAAAAATTCCTATTCAAAAAAAATTCTTGATTTTTTTGCAATCCCAATATAATAATAATAATAATTACTATTGTTATCATTTTGGCAAGGGCCGCTCTTGCATTTGACTTGGCAAGTATAGTAGCTCAAATGATTTAAAGACATTGCCACTGGAGGGAGCCAGGCAGTGGTGCACCTGGTTAAGCGCACACATTGCAGTGCACAGGGTTGCAGGCTCAAGACCCTAGTCTCCATCTGCAAGGGGAAAGCTTCATGAGTGGTGAAGCAGGGCTGCAGGTGTCTCCCTCTCTATCTTCTCTCCTCTCATTTCTCTCTGTATCTATGCAAGTATATATATATATATTTTTTTTTAAAGACATTACCACTGGACACCACTAGCATTTGGGTACTCCAATTATTTTTCTAATAGTGATAATGAAGCGAACTGAATCACTCCTTTCCAATTTTCTTCCTTATAGTAAAATTTATTCTACCAGTCAGCAGCTTTTTTGTGTAAAATACAGAAATCCAACTTCCAAGCTAGTTTTGGCAGAAAAACTAGACTGGAGAATCAGAACAAAAGTTAAAGAACCTTTTACAAGACAAGAACCTGTTGGTATGCTTCTAAGACCCCTTCTGTTTCATTGGTTTAATCCCCCCTGCTTAACACTGTAGTCTATTTACATAAACCACTGTTAACTAAGCACTACCCTGCCTGCAGGGCATTGGTTTAATCCCCACTGGTTCATGATGTCTATTTGCTCTGCCCCCTCTCGTAGTACACCCTGATTTGCACCAGTCACTTTCGCTCCACCCTCTGTACATCACATCCTGTTTTCACCCTGCTTGGCGAGTATACATATAAGGACAGGATTGTGATTATAGATAGCTTGGCTTAGACTGTGCTGCATTCAGCATGAATAAAGACTGATCTGCGTACCATTCAGCCATGAGTCCCTGGTCGTCTGTCTCCCACCCATGAAGCTAGTCCGGCAGAACCAATTCCAAAATTCTACCAGAATTCTCTCCTCTCTTCTCTCTCTCTCATGACTCTCTCTCTCTCTCCCTCTCTCCCCTATCTCTCCCTCTCTCTCAAACAGAACACTTTCATTTACTGGAAGTTTTCCAGCTACAACATTCCAGAAAGGAGATTTTTTTTTACCTCTCATTTCAAGATGAAAAAATCCTAAAGATGAATATTGTTCATGTTGTATTGGAGTTCAGCCATGGACCAGGAAGATAGCATAGTGATTTATTCAACAGACTTTCATGCCTAAAATTGAGAAGTGCCAGGTTCAATACCTAAGGCCACTATAAGTCATATCTCAGCAGTTCTCTGTTAAAATAAATAAGCATACTTAACTACTGTGAAATCACTGTGACCAGAGAGTCAAACTTACACAGTAAATTAAGGAATCTAAAGATCAAGTGTGGATGAAAGGACAGGCCCTGTCCCTCTTCCCCAAGACAGGAGACTGCAATTCCCCAAAGAGTCGAAGGCTACTAAAATAAAATAAACATCAAATGCTCACTGAGAGAATTCATTCACAAGATGGCCTGTGGGAACTGGAAGTTAAATAAATGATGAAGAGAATTGAGAGTATAAGAATGGTATGAACCTCTTCTCGGTTTTTGTTCCCAGATAGTTAAGCTCCTTGAGTGATGTTCTTAATAAGCTGAGGTATCTTTCTCCCAGAAATCAAATACCATTGAATTGTTTCTGCTTTTTTATGTCTTTGTTTTAATTTAGAGAAGTCTGTGTTTGTTTGTTTGTTTGTTTGTTTTTTAGTGCTATACCTAGGGGATTTTTCCTTCTGGAGAACTCATTTTGTATATAACCTATCTGTACTGCTTTGGGGGCTAATCAGTATTTTCTTTGAGTGCTAATAACTGGTTGATAGGCTTGAACAGAGTTATTTGGGTAGCTAGACAAGCCTGAGAGGGACTTTATTTAGTGACTGTAATAATTTTTATGTTATAGCCAAAATGAGATTCAGAGAAGTGAGTGATTCACCCAAGGACACATGCCTCATTATAAAAAAAAAAAAAAAAAAGTCAGTATGACGAACCTGAGATGACCTGACTTTCCTACTATTATGTCACTTCTGTTGCACCAGATTTTAAGAAGAAAGGGTGAGAGTAAATGCCATAAGAACAAGTGTGGTGATCAAGTGGAATCATTTTCTTTCACATCCCTGGGCACTTGCTGTCACCGGGACTCAGAATGCAAAGCTAGCCTGGTAAGTAAGGGAGCAAGGGCATGCGGTTTGTCAGAGAGATGCTTGCTCCCTGGTGCAGGCAAGACCCCAGTAGAAGGAGTGTTGTGAGCAGAATAAAAGAACTCTCAGAGGATGTCCATTGCTCTCTCTCTTTCCAGCTTCTGTCCTGTCGGATTCCATTCATCATCTAGTTCTCTCCAATCAGTCCCTTTTTGTTTTGCCAGAGCTCTAGGCCCTCTCATTCTCCTTGCTTCCCAAATGGCCTCCTTCCAGCCCATCATCACCATAGTGATCTGTCTAAAATGCAAATTAGATCGCATCATGCTCTAGCTTAAAATAGTTCAATGTCTGCCCCTTCCAACAACTGCACAGGATAAAGTTCCTTTCTCCTCTCAGTCTCTTCAGTATCATTCCCTGCCAACATCTATACCTGTTCTTGAACTAACCTAGAATAGCATTTACAACTCCTAGAGGTGAGGACCATGGAGCATTGTTTATGTAGCTAGTACTGAGCAAAAACTTATTGAGATAAAGCTCTTGAGAATCTAGTCAAGGTCCCCAAAATTAGAAGAACCCTGCCCACTTAGTGATACGTCATTGTTTTGTAGTCAAAACTGTAAGGATAAACCACTGTCCTTTTATTTCACTTCCTTAGCCTTCTGCAACTATGCTTATTCTAACGTTATAAACAGCTGATTAAATAAATGGAATTTGAATTCTGCAATCTCTGTTTTTGTTTACTAATTGCAAGACTAAATCTAAGCAAGGACTTTGTCTTAGTCAAACTTTGAAACTCTAGGACTCTACAAGTTCTTTTAATTTTCATTATTGCCTTTTTTTGGATTATTTATATGCATTTCTGTTCCAAATTCAGTTTTCTTTTCTTTTTTTTTTTTTTCTTTTACATCAGAGCACTGCTCAGTTCTGGTTTACGGTGGTACAGAGGATTGAACCTGGGACTTTGGAGCCTCAGGTATGAGAGTCTCTTTGCATAGCCATTATGCTATATACCCCTGCCCTCAAATTCAGTCATTCAAAAAAAAAAAAAAGTCAATGAGAGAAAAAAAAGAGCAATTGTTGTGAAAGGACAGAAGACTGCAAACTCTGATATACACAGGAGCAAACCATTCCTGGAGGACAGGCGCTACTCTATAGGACTACCTGGATGGGAATTGATAGACTCTTCTGCTACCTAGAGAACTCCCTAAAAGTGGGGATCTTTTTCCCTTGCTCAAGTGTCAACTAGAAAATTAAAACCAAGCACCTGGTTAAGAGTACAGTTGCCATGTACAAGGATCCGGGTCCAAACCCCCACTCCTCACCTGTAGGGAGGAAGCTTCAGGATCAATGAAGCAAGTACTGCAGGCGTCTCTCTCTCTCTCTCTCTCTCTCTCTCTCTCTCTCTCTCTCTCTCTCTCTCTCTCGCACGTGCTCTCTTTTCAGTCTCAGCTTCCCATCTCAATTTCTCTATATCCTAAAGAAGGAAAAACAAAAAGAGGGAAAAATGGCTGCCAGGAGCAGTGAGATTGTCGTGCAGGCACAGCACCCCAGCAATAACCCTCGTGGCAATAAAAAAAAAAAAAAAAAGAAAGAAAGAAACACCCATTCATGTTCAAAACAATACAAAAAAATGGGAATATATGGAAAATTCCTCAAGATACTGGAGTCCATATACAGCAAACCTACAGCCAACATCATACTCCATGGACAGAAGCTGAAAGCATTTCCCCACAGATTGAGAACTAGGCAGGGCTGTCCATTATCACCGTTACTCTTCAACATAGTATTGGAAGTTCTCGCCATAGCAGTCAGGCAAGAGAAAGGAATCAAAGGAATACAGATTGGAAGGGAAGAAGTCAAGCTCTCACTATTTGCAGATGATATGATACACAGATAGTATGATATATGATAGTATACACAGAAAAACCTAAAGAACCCAGCAGAAAGCTACTGTAAGTTATAAGGCAATATAGCAAGGTGTCAGGCTACAAAATTAATGTACAATAATCAGTGGTATTTCTTTATGCAAACACGAAGTTAGAAGAAGAAGAAATACAGAAATCACTCCCCTTCACTGAGGCTGGGTTTTCATTGTCAACTATCAGTGAATGATCTTGAAGAGACTAAAGTCCTGACTTCCAATCCATTGCCCTTTACTCTGTGCTCATCCCCAAACTCTGTTACACAGGAACATATTATACAAAACTCACTGCATAGGGCTAAGGGGATAGCATAATGGTTATGCAAACAGTCTTTCATACCTGAGGCACCAAAGGTCCCTGGTTCAATCCCCAGCACCACCATGAGCAATGCTCTGATAAAAAAAAAAAATCATTTTGGGAGTCGGGCTGTAGAGCAGAGGGTTAAGCGCAGGTGGTGCAAAGCACAAGGACCGGCGTAAGGATCCCGGTTCGAGCCCCGGCTCCCCACCTGCAGGGGAGTTGCTTCACAGGCGGTGAAGCAGGTCTGCAGGTGTCTATCTTTCTCTCCTCTCTGTCTTCCCCTCCTCTCTCCATTTCTCTCTGTCCTATCCAACAACGACAACAACAATAATAACTACAACAATAAAACAACAAGGGCAACAAAGGGAATAAATAAATAAAATAAATATTTTTTAAAAAAGTACGGGACTTTGATCAGGTCCCTCTTTAAAAAAAAAATCATTTTAAGAACATTTCCATCATAGATGTGAGCTCAGAAAACAGGTAAGGCTAGTTTCTAATTATGTTGTCTGAGATTTTTTTTTTACTTTAAAGATATTTAAAGTATTAATATCATTCACCTGGATAGTACACCTGCTTTGTCATATGTACAACCTAGGTTCTAGCCTTAGCTCCACTAGACTATAGGAAGATTTGGTATAGCAGTATTTGCACTTTCTCTCTCTGTATCTATCTATCTATCTATCTATCTATCTATCTATCATCTATCTATCTATCTGTCTGTCTTTATTTGAAAAAATAAAAGCCAGGAGTGGCAAAGTCCCAAAGATGATAAAGTAAGCCATTAATTTCTGTGGCTTAATATCTCCTGGTTGGTGACAGGATCAAGTCCTTGTCCCCTGACTGCACTCCTTCTATTCTTTTTTTTTAAACTTTATTTATTTATTTATTTATTTATTTATTTGTTATTGGATAGAGACAGAGAGAAATTGAGGGAGAAGGGGACATAGAAAGGAAGAGAGACAGAGAGACACCTGCAGGCCTGCTTTACCACCTGTGAAGCGATTCCCCTGCAGATGGGGAGCCAGGGGATTGAACCAGGATCCTGACCTGACCGGTCCTTGCACTTTGTGCCACATGCACTTAACCTACTGCGCCACCACCCGACTCCCCTGTACTCCTTCTATTCTGATGATTCCACATATATCAAAGATATTGATCCCCTCATTTGTAGTTCCATGTCAAAATGTTCTGTATCTTAGCCTGCCTGGTCTTCATCTGGTTCTTCTATTCTTGGCAAGTACACCATACTTCTGGACCTTTGTTGGATTCCATGGTTCTCTTCAGACTTAAGAACATTGGAGCTGCTTTTTTTTCCCCCTCACTGTATACACTTATGCTGTCTTGTGAATATGTCCTACTGGTCTAACTTCACACACTGTCTCATTGCTGCCACTTCTTTTTCACTCCTCTGTAAATCACTCCTGCTGAAACAAACCTTGCCTTCCTACTATGAACTTTAGGGAATATTACAATATTTTTTTATACAACTGTTTTCCTGTTGGCATACTTCACTGTGTACATGTCATCTGGAATTTTGACATAGTCCCTAAACAGATTTTTCTCAGGTTACCAGTTTGCTAATTTACATGCAGTTAGAGGTCTTGCTGTTTTTGTAAACCAACAATCCCATGGTTCTTGCAAACATGTAAAACTCGATTCCTTTACCATGACTTGTTTTTTGATAAAGGTTTTTTTTGCCTAGAGACTTTGCCTTTGCTCTCTGCTTTGTACCAGGATTCAGTTCAAGCAAGTGAACTTTAAAGTGTGTCTTTCTCTCTCTCTCTCTCTCTCTTCCTTTCCCTCTCCCTCTCCCTCTCCCCCTCTCTCTCTCCTTATCTATCTATCTATCTATCTATCTATCTATCTATCTATCTATCTATCTATCTATCCTCTCTCCTTTTTATTCGATAGGACAGAAAGAAATTGAGAGGGGAGGGAGAGAGAGGGAAAGATAGACACCTAAAAACCTACTTCAAGGCTCATAAAGTGTTCCCCCTGCAGGTGGGGAGTGGGGACTTCAGCCTAGGACTTTGTGCATATCCTTGCACTTGTTTGTAGTACTATATATATGCTTAACCAGATGCACCAACACCCAGCCCAACTCTTCCATTCTTTACTGATAACAACTTGGCTAACTGCAGCCTTTTCAAGCTATGTTGTTTGGATGTTTTACCTGCAACAATATGTATAAGTTCTTTGTTGCTAGAAATCTCATCTCAGGGGCCAGCTGGTGATACACACCGTTGGATGCACACACTATATTGCATAAGGACCTGGGTTCTTGCCCCTGAAACCCATATCTACAGATGTCTTTCTCCTTTTCTATCTCCCTCTCCCCTCTCAATTTTTCTTTGTCTTATCAAATAAAATAGAAAAGAAAAAAAAGGAAAAATTGTGACTAGGAGTGGTAGATTTGTTGTGCTGACACTAAACCCTAGTGATAAGCCTGACGGCAATAAAAAAATAAAATAAAAAAGAAATATCTCCCCATGTGTCATTGGTTAGCTTTGGGGTCCTATCCTAAGGAACAAAGACTGGTATAAACTGATACCCACTATTACTTGCAGCTGTTTTTTTTAATTTTTTATTTATAAAAAGGAAACATTGACAAAACCATAGGAGAAGAGGTTACAATAGGATAAGAGGTACAACTTCGCACAGTTCCCACAACCAGACCTCTGTATCCCATCTCCTCCCCTGATAGCTTTCATATTCTTTATCCCTCAGGGAGTATGGACCCAAAATCATTGTGGGATGCAGAAGGTTGAAGGTCTGACTTCTGTAATTGCTTCCCCACTGAATATGGGCACTGACCCGTCGATCCACACTCCCAGCCTGTCTCTCTCTTTCCCTAGTGGGGAAGGGCTCTGGGGAAGCAGAGCTCTAAGGCACATTGGTGGGGTTGTCTGTCCAGGGAAGCCTGGTCACATCCTGCTAGCATCTGGAACCTGGTGGCTGAAAAGAGAGTTAACATACAAAGCCAAACAAATTGTTGAACAATCATGGGCCTAAAGGCTGGAATAGTGCAGATGAAGTGTTGAGGGGTTCCTCCATTTTGTAGATAGCTAGTAGGCATATTTTAGTTATATTTCGCAGCAGCTGTTTTTTAGTAGTGGGATATTACAGAGGATGAAGTAGATTTTAAAAAGGGGGAGGGAATTCTCTCTGTGTTTTATGAAACCATTCAACAAGCATGTCCAGCCATAATGACTTCTAGAGAGAAAAACATAGGATTAACTCAATGTCCAGAATCTGAATAGTCTTCACTGCTACTCTTCTATTTTTCTAATTGGGTTCCACTTACTGCTCTCAGTTCTAGAATTACAATGGCCATTCTTGGTCACTTTGTAGGAGGAGGAGAGCAGCAGTGGCAGTAGCAGTAAGGCTAGTAACAAAAATGAAAGTAGTAGATAAATTCGGCATGAAGAAGTTACAATATCATACATGTATCTATGTATCATGAACCATACACTGTGGTCAGTATGTTATGCATATTATTTCCTTTACCTTTCTAAATTTTATGATCAGTCACTAGTCACCCCTACAGGGTCAGTAAGCTTCTTCAAAGAGGTTAACAACTGTACATGGGGAGATGTGCAGTGGTAGCCTACCAGCTTTCTGTGCATGAGGCCATAGAGGTGCTAAGTTTAATAACTGGCACCACTAGATGCCAGAAGTGATCAGTACTCTGGTGTATGACTCATGCTTTTCCTCTTTCAAAAAAAAATATATTATTTAAAAAAGCTGTTAAAAACTTATCTAAACAATAGCTTACGTCACCTGCATATTGGATATCAGGCGCAGGCAAAAACTTGTTGGGTCATGGGCCCCTTGGAATATACCAAAAAAATAGACCTACTAGCTTTTTCCAAAATGGAGAGCCCAAATCTCCCTCCATAATATTCTTGCCTTTAGGTTCATGATTAGTCAACAATTTGCTCTGCTTTCTATCTTAACTCTTTTTCAGCCACCAGGTTCCAGATGCTACCATGATGCCAATCAGACTTCCCAGGCTAGATGACATCACCAATGTGTCCTGGAGCCCCACCTCCCCAGATCCCTGTCCCACTAGGGAAAGAGAGAGAGGCAGGCTGGGAGTATGGATTGATCTGTCAACGCCCATGTTCAGCGGGGAAGCAATTACGGAAGCCAGACCTTCCACCTTCTGCATCCCACAATGATCCTGGGTCCATACTCTTAGAGGGATAAAGAATAGGGAATCTATCAGGGGAGGGAATGGGATATGGAGTTCTGGTGGGGGAATTGTGTGGAGTTGTACCTTCTTATCCTATGTTCTTATCAGTGTTTCCATTTTATAAATAAATAAAAACTTATCTAAAGACAACAGTTATTAATTGATAGATTCATGAATCCAAATTCTAAATTATCTAAATTCAAAGTCATACTCCTGTAATATTACTTTGCAAAATCTGTTAACATGGTGTTAACCACTCCTCACCCCCAAGGAACAAATTTTACATATGTTTATTCAGGGCCTTCTTTTATGTTTGCATGAGGTTAGTTGAATCTTGAGTTTTATGTATGGTCTTCACAAACTTGAAGAGTGAATTTGGCTAATTCAGAGATCCAAAGCAGGAAAATCATCTCTTAAACATCATCATCAAGATATTCATATTTATGGAATCAAAATGTCTATTATTCTGCTGTTCATCTTAATCTTGACTTTTCCCATCTTAAATAACAGATTTCATTAAAAATGAAATTTAATGCCTGCATATTTATGACAGAAAGAGTTCACTAGTGTTTTCAGAATACATCAAAGACTGGCATGGTGAGACTCATGTTCCTTTGTGGAGTGACTCCTCGTAGTAACTTTCTCATTCTTCGCTTCTGAAGCCTTTGGCCAGAAGGTATTGTCTGCAGTGCAGCTGCTATGTGTGTTGAAGATGAAATGTGTGAAGCTGCTCCATAGTTGACCAGTAGCTGTCCGACAGGGCAAGATATTTGTGGTTTATTGCATATTCCTATGCAACCTGTACATGATCTGCTTTTGTCATTGGTTCAGGAGATGAAAGTCAGGAGTATTTTGCATATAAGTACATGAGAATTTTCCCTGACCTTTTGAAAGCATTAATGTTTACTTGTTTTGGAGTATGTGCATTTCTTTATCAGTTCAACTAGGTATGAGTTAATAGGAAGGGGGTATAGTTATAGACTACCTGCTCCGTTCCCAAACTGTACTGGTTCCCCTCTCCTGGGAGGACACCATACTGATGCTTTATTTAGTGTGTACACCCAATCACCAAAGTGCACTGCAGCCTAGAACTCCAGGGCTAAAACTACCCTCCATCCTTAGCCTCCAGGATTACAAGGACAATATATTCATACCACCACAACTAGCTGTCTTAGATTCCCAGCATTCCCTTACTACTCCTACCTTCCCCTTTCTGATTCCCCAAATCTGTTGCAATAGACCACAGTCCATTAGACTATAGTTTGCCTTGCATCAACAGTGAATCTTGCTCTTAATTGACTTTGGAGATAGCTTTTACCACTCCCCTACCCTGTCTCCCTCACTCCACACCTCCCTTTTTCTTCCTTTCTCCTTCTTTCACTCCTCTTCTACTTCCCTGCTTTCCTCCTTTTTCCTCCTTCTTTCCCCCTTTCTCCATCCCTTCCTCTCTTCTTTGCTTCTTTATCTCCTTTCCTCTCCCCTCTGTCCCTTTCCATCCTTCTTTCACCCTTCCATCCTTCTTTTCTCCCTTCTGTTCTTCCTCATTTAGTCTCCCCCACCTCCTCCCCCCATTTATTCCCTATACCAGGACATGGGTGAGTTTCCATTACAAGCCAGAGTTCACCTGCTATAGTTTTCACACACAGCATGCCTATTTTGGATTTGCAGTGTCCTCTGATTTGTAGTCGGCATCTAGTGATGATTGACATTGTCATAACAATTCTATTTCAGGAAAGCTATACGGCCCACACCCTGCAGTTCAGATGATTCAGCTTCGTTTTCCATGCTGGTCAGGTCACATGACACACTAGGCGGGTAGACCTTTCACCCAGGTTAAGATATTTGGTGTTTTGCACTTAATCTTTTTGTCTGTCAGAAAATCATCACTGGAATTGTGAGGAGTCTGAGTTGTGACATTTGGCGAATATTTATCTACCAATTTAGAATTTTTCTGACAGGCAGATTGACTTAACTGAACATTCTGTATTGAGTAATGAGCAAACTTCATGTGCAAAGAGAAAGTGTTGTGGCAGGCATCGCTGATGGTAGTGTGCAGTTAAGAGCACACCGGCCCTCAGTGCAGCCAGGTACACCCTATGAGCACAGAGCTGGGAGATGTATACAAGACTTGACCTTGACTGTGAAATCTCAAGAAAGAAACAATGGGTGTATATTAATCTTGGAATCTAGTAGCATAACATTGGGTTACACATAGAATATTCTAAGAGTGAAGAACTTCAATTTTTTCATTCATCACTTTAGAGAAGGACAGAAGGTGAGACAATGCAGCCTGACTTCACTAGCCATGAAAATCCTCCCTGGTGCAGTCCATCTTGCTCCCTTGTGCTGCTAGGAATTGAACCCAGAGCCTTATGTTTGACAAGGCATGTGCTCTCTCAGGCAAATTATCTCCCAGCCCCCAAGATTGAGAAGCTTTGAAATACAAATTGTTTTTATCTTGAAATACAAGGTTCAACCTAGGCTCTATCTCACTAGGGAAAGATAGAAACAGGCTGGAGGATATGGATCAACCTGCCAATGCCCATGTCCATTAGAGAAGCAACCACAGAAGCCAGAACTCCTACCTTCTGCACCCCCAAAACAATTTTGACCCAGACTCCCAGTGGGAGTGAAGTGATAAGAGGAAGAGGATAAGAGAGCTCTGAACTCTAGCTCCATTAGGACCTGGAGAGCGTGGGGGGAAAAAGGGAGGGGCATTTGGATGTATTAATAGGGTTACATGTGGCTTGGAGGGAAAGAGAGGACTAGATCTGGAAGAAAAAGAGGGCAATTATGTACAAATGTAGACAGATAGTTGTAGAGATGACAGTTAGCACATGTCTGCAGCCTTGGGGAGAACTGCTGTGGCTTGCAATGGAGGGACTGGGGATTCAGAACTCTGGTGGTGGGAATGGTGTGGAATTATACCCCGGTTGACATGTAATTTTATAAATCAATAATTTTATAAATCACTAATAAAAATTTTAAAATGCAAGGTTCAAGAAGTACTTTTCATTTTTTTCCACAATAATTAATCTCTCCTTATATGAACATCAATGAAACTATCAACAACTGCAAAGCATATAGAAAAAGGGGGGAAAGCAAAACAGAACCATAGGATGGACTCTGGGAAAATAGCTTCATAAAGGCTTAACCCATACTGTCATCTTCACCCCCTAGTTCCCACTTCCAGTATCCATATATATATACACACATATATTGTTTTTATTAGTGATTTAATAGTGGTTCACAAGATTATAAGATTAAAGAGATATAGCTCCACAATGCATCCCTCACACACCCCCCCACACACACACCATCAAAGTTCTGTCTGTGCATTTCTTTTTATAGAGATAAAATTTAGAGGGGAGGGTGAGGGAGAGAGGGAGAGAGAGAAAGACAACTACAGCACTGCTTCACCCCTCTGCTGGGGACCAGAGGCTCAGACCTGGGTTTTTGTGTACTGTAATTAGCTAGTTTACATCTTACACTGTTTCTGTGACACAGGTCCAGTCTATAGCCCCATCTCACATATGGAAAGACAGGCACAGACAGTCAAAGTTGTCCAAGGTCACCCAGCTAGCACAGGTGAATCCCATGCCTCACTTAATGACCTTTTTCTTAGATAATTGTAAGATAAACTTGTGATCTCTAATGTACTCCTTACATGGCCTGGTAAATGTGCCTGATCTATAAGTAGACAGCGGACAAGTATAGTCATCACAAACTTTGCACTGGTACAACATTGTCACCCTCTCCATTGCACCAGCACCAGCACCAGTGGAAAGATTTAGGAATAGATCCGGCAGTTTGAGGTAGCTATCCGAGTTCTGGTGGGCTATGAAAAGATTTAGGAATAAAATAACAGAGAAACACAATGCATCATTCTTCTGCACATTCAAGTATAGTCTTTGTGGCCTCCATGATGCACAGACTAAACAAACAAACAAACAGGGGTCAGGCAGTGGCGAACACAGTGCAAAGCGCGAGGACTTGAGTGAGGATCCCAGTTCAAGCCCCTAGCTCCCCACCTGTGAGGAGTGGGGGGTGTCACCTCACAAGCGGTGAAGCAGATCTGCAGGTGCCTATCTTTCTCTCCCTATCTACCCTCCCCTCTCAATTTTTCTCTGTCTTGTCAGAAAAAGAAAGAAAGAGAGAAAGAAAGAAAGAAAAAAAGAAAGAAAGAAAGAGAGAGAGGAAGAAAGAAAGAAAGAAAAAGCCGCCATAAGTGGTAGATTCATAGTGCAGGCACCAAGCCCCTGTGACTGGGGACAAAACAAACAAACAAAAACCCTACCAATCAGTGAGAGAGAAAGTGAAATGTTGTCTTCTTTTGGACAAATGCCTTAGTAAACAGATGGACTTTGCCTAATGCCCTAGACTGTCAGCTTGTCTGTGTGCTTTGGACCAGAAGAGGAAGGGTTTGGGGAGTTGTACTAGTTTTATACAAGAGAAACTGTCTTGGAACCTGCTATGACCAATTCTAGAATACATTTATGTATAAGATGGAAAGCATCGGTGACACAAGCAAACATCAAGCTTCTTAGAGCTGCACAGATGAATTCATTTTCAAGATTGTACTGACTAATGGTCAGCTCTTTGCAGCACACCTGGAGGGAGACCATTTGGCAGTTGGTGGGGCACAGGTGTGATGCGTTCAATACACCACTCCAGTGAAAAATTTCCATGGGATTTTCAAACAAGCTGTAAACAGTATAAATCTTAACACTGCTTCTTGTATTGTACTAAATGAGGTAGTAAATATAAAGAGAGTTTGCGAAGCCAACAACACTAAGCCAGCAATTCAATCCCATCCTTGTGCCGGTCCTGCAAATGCTTTAGTGACTCTGGTTATGACTAAGAAGAAACAACCATGAGAACCTTATGTTCTCATTAAGTTCCCGTAGTTGTAATCAAATTCCCACAGAAGTGCATTTGCTTGCAGGCAGTGTTTCTATTTTTAAAGATGTGTTTGACTGTTTGCTTATTTTTTTGAGATAACATCAGAGTATCACTCCAGCACACGTCGCGTCAGGAACGGAACTTGAAAATTCACACATAAAAACCCTGTGTTCTAGGGCCCTGGGTGGTGGCACACCTGATTGAGCACACATGTTACACTGCACAAGGACACAGGTACAAGCCCCTGGTCCCCATCTGTAAGGAGAAACTTTAGTGAGTAGTGAAGCAGTACTTCTTCTTCTAGCGTTTGCCCTTCTTCTGTAGCCAGTCAACAGCGTCAGGTTGAAAGCTGTCAGGAGCTGCTTGTTGCTGGCTTTGAAAGTGACTGGGATCCATGTGGATTCAGTCGGCTAGGAAGGATCGTCAGTTTCCCCAATGAATGGGTGGGTACTCACGGGATGCAAGTGTCTCTCTCTCTCCCCCTCTATCTTCCCCTCCCCTCTCAATTTTTTTCTGTCTCTATCCAATAAATAAATATTTTAAAAAAACTGTGCTCTGCTATCTAATACACCTTCTCCATCAAAGCAGGGTTTCTATTTAATTAGCCACCCCCCCCCAATTTCTCAAGCTTTGGGCTCCATCACTTGCTAATAACTCCAATGGCAAAGATTTTTATATTCAAGAGAGTCACACACTATTATTAATTTGACCATCTAGAAAACTTGCACAATGCTTGTATACATAAAGTAAGTGTTTTCAGATAAGGTGACAGTATCTAAGAAGCAATAATTCTCTAAGTCTCTGGGTTTTCACTTCTCCAGGGCATATGCAAGTAGGAAATGGCACCTACCAATAGTCTATACAAGTAGTAGATGTGGGTGGGGATAGATAGCATAATGGTTATGCAAAGAGATTCTCATGTCTGAGACTCTGAAGTCCCAGGTTGAATTCCCTGCACCACCATAAATCAGAGCTAATAAGTGCTCTGGTAAAGAAAAAAAAAAGTAGTAGATGCTGGATTACAAGCCATAGAGAATGAAGCTAGGTTTCCTGTTCCACCAATTATGATGTGTGGTCTTTTGACAAGTTGTTAACCACTCTGTTTAGGTGAGCTGATTAATGCACCTAGTGAACTGAGCAGGAGCTGTCAGATGAGCAAGGAGAGGAAGCGAGGTAGGAAGGGACCCCAGAATGCTCTGTGTAGACTACACTTCATTGAGAGCTGTTGAGTTCTGAATCCTGACTTTCCTAAAAATTCTAATGTCCAGTCTATGCAAAATGTGTCAAGTACCACCATTTGGCTGTCAAAGCCTCAGTCAAATGCTTCATCACTGAGAAAGGAAAGAGAACTGAGAGGGATACTATTGAAAAAGGAGCCAAAACAGGCATATTATCTGCCCCGCCCTGCCCCCCTTATGATTGGAGAAACAAAATCATTACATTGTTTGGGGGCATCACTCAGTAGACATAAAGGGGATAACTGATGATACTGAGAAGAATGGAACAAAACACTGGAGCACTAGCCCTAAACATGACATTGAAGGTGACATGGATAGAAGGTTCAAGAACAAGTACAAGTCTGCCCCTAATCACCACCATCTGTATGTGAGCAGAGTAATTTTTATCACAGTGCACAGCTTCACCTATAGGCTTTTGGGGCTTCCATTCTCCCCATCTACAGTGTTTTCAGGCACTCACTGTGTAAGGGTTACTCTCCCTCCAAAACCTACACTATAATAAAATAAGTAAGAATATAAAAAATGAAAATGTTTACCACAAATATGTCTCCACAGATAAAAGAACATTACTTTCTATTACTCCATTGCTTTCTTTTGATACTGTATATGGGCTCTATATGAGTTATATAGCCTGGTTATAAAAATAATAGGAAATCAAAAAATTCACTCACTCAGTCTCCATAACTCAGTGAAATACGTCCCATGAACTATATTTTACAGATGAGACAACTGAGTCATGGAGAAATTAGACAAACTGAACAAAATCACAGTATAAGTAATTTAACTGGAGTTTAAACCATCACTCTGTCCCCATGTCTTCATGATCTAGTTGATTAACTACAAGCCTGGATAGAATAATGATTTTCTAAGAGGACATTGAGGGCACTGAGCCTGGATGTTCCCACAACATTTTAGCCACTCATTATTGAGAGACATTTCTTATATAGAGGCAAATCTCATTAATTAAACTTCTCCCAGTTTCACTCTCAGCATGCAGACTAAAAGTTATGAGGACTATCTTGCTGACACCCCCATTTGCCTTACTCAATCATCTCTGGAAGCAGAAGAGAGACTCTCACATTGAAACAGGAGTAAGAGAGAAGGAAAAAAAGTGGGCATATTTTGGAGAGAACACAAAGTAACACAAGGAAGTTTATTTGTTACTGCTAGTAACTAATGTCACCATTTTGCTTTCACAGTGAAAATTCCAAGGTGACAATTTCATAGTGATATCTATGAAATTTTCATTAGGCAATATTGAGGAATGAAGAGGAAGTAAGGTATATGTGAAAATAAATATGTGGATATTCAAGAAGCAGAGACAGAAATATGAAATGAGACTCACCTGAGGTAGGTAAGAGTAGCTACTGACAGGAGTCTGGCGGTAGCGCAGCAGGTTAAGCGCAGGTGGTGCAAATCGCAAGGACCAGCATAAGGATCCTGGCTCGAGCCCCCAGCTCCCCACCTGCAGGGGAGTCCCTTCACAGACAGTGAAGCAGGTCTGCAGGTGTCTTTCTCTCCTCCTCTCTGTCTTCCCCTCCTCTCTTCATTTCTCTCTGTCCTATCCAACAACAACGACATCAATAACAACAATAATAACTACAACGATAAAACAACAAGGGCAACAAAAGGGAAAATAAATAAGTATTTTTAAAAAATAAAAAAGAGAGTAGCTTCTGAGCCTATGTTGATAGAGGCAGGCAGAATGCAGTAATACTCTGTTCTTGTTGGTATGGATTTGAGATTTACCAGCTTGTCCAATACTTGGTATCTGAAGTAAATATAATAAATAAGATGATATGATCAGAGTATGTTGACCAAGAATGCAACAGATCAGAGATAAGTAAGGCTTGGCCAGGTCATGGGTAGGCCACAATGGAGAACAGAAAGAAGCAGTAAGATCAATGTTCAGGATAGTGTGAATAATTTGTTTTATGTCTGATTCATCACCACATGTACTTTTTCAACAGTGCACATACATAATAAATACTAGATGAAATAAGTACTTCATTTATTCTAGGATAAGTACAGTCATTCATAATCAATCATAATGAGCAACTGAACCATTCCCCATCAATAGCAATCATACTGAATGATTATACTTTTAAATAGGAACCCTAAAATAGTTGAAAAGCATTTTAGCGACAAAGAACACTATTTTTGCAGTTGGGAACCTTTGACTTGATGTGGGGTATGAGAAATTTTATGTGGCTTTGTGGCTGCTGTTCTCTGAGCATCAATTCAAAGAAAATGTTGTTCACAGAAAGACAACCTATAGGGGGTCGGGCGGTGGCGCAGTGGGTTGAGTGCACATAGCATGAAGCACAAGGACTGGCATAAGGATCCAGGTTTGAGCCCCCAGCTCCCCAGGGGGGTCGCTCCACGAATAGGTGAAGCAGGTCTGCAGGTGTCTATCTTTCTCTCCCCCCTCTGTCTTCCCTTCCTCTTTCCATTTCTCTCTGTCCTATCGAACAACAATGACATCAATAACAATAATAACAATAACCACAATAATGATAAAAACAAGGGCAGTAAAAGGTGGAAAAAAGTGGTCTCTTCCAGCAGTGTATTCATGGTGCAGGCACTGAGCCCCAGCAATAACCCTGGAGGCAAAAAAAAAAAAAAAAAAAAAAAAAGACAATCTATGAAAGGGCACTGTTATTTTTTAATTTGCTTGAAATTATAAGTGTATTTATATTTCATCTTTACTATTTAAAATTGTACTATTTGTGATTGGGAGAGATTTTTTCCCCTTCATTTTCTTTTCTTTCTTTCTTTCTTTTTTTTTAACAGGGAGAGTGTGAATGCAGTCACCCACTACCACAAACTATATGGTTGAGTTTCCCACATTTGGGAAATCACAAGGGCCAGCACATCCAGTGCAATGGATAAGCTCACCCTGGGAAAACCACCTTCGTGATCATGGTAGGGAGAGATTTTTTTAATAGGTGTTTCGTAAGCTATGGTATGGTATAAATAAAACCTCAGTAGCAATAATTTCTGTCTTAAAACCTTAACTAGGTTTCATATCTATAAAAGGTTAATCAATACATAAACTGTGTGTATATGTAATTCATACGCAAATTCATGTGCGAATAATTAAGAAAATATTTTATTTAATATTG
The DNA here is from genome assembly GCF_950295315.1 of Erinaceus europaeus. Lineage (NCBI taxonomy): Eukaryota > Metazoa > Chordata > Mammalia > Eulipotyphla > Erinaceidae > Erinaceus > Erinaceus europaeus. The sequence continues at coordinate 16,725,833 of NC_080174.1, forward strand.
TCATGGATATTTATTTTACAATTCCTGCTCAATTTTTTTCTATATATTTTTGAAAGCTTTTATTTTCTTCTTATTATTATTTTTGAATTATTTCTTTGTTTCCATGAATGTATGAGAGCAAGAGTAAAAAGAAGAGAGAGAGAGACCAGAGTACTGGTATATGGTGGTGACTGGGATCAAAGCTGCTGCTTCTGGAACCTCAGTCTCCCTGAGTATGGATGTATTTTAAGGCAAAGTCCTTTAGAAGCATTTATTTTTTCTAAAATATGTCTATATGATTTTAAAAGCAGTTGTTTTCTTTAGTTTTAGTATGGCTTTAGCCTAAAATCTCTATTTCCTGATACTAATAATGCAACAGCAGATTTTGTTATACCAGTTTTTTTTTTCTTTATTTAGCTTTTCCTAATTTTAGATGTGATTCTTTTGTAGATTTGACTATTGCCTGTGTTTTTGTGTAAACAGCAAATCATACTTTTTTAAAAAAAAAAAATCCTATTTTAGGTCTATCCATTTACATTTTGTCAGGTTGTTTATTCTGATTCATTTTAACAAAGTTTCTCCTCCATTTACCATAATGGACTTTCATTTTTCTTTTTGTCATTGACTTTTCTGTTTTTTGTTTGAAAGTGTATTTTTGAATAGTTACTGGGCTTTTACAAGATTATATACTCACAGGGTTTTTTTTCCCATTGTTTTCTGGCCTCTAATTTTGCTGGTGTGAGATCTGCAGTTCTTTTAATTGTCATGCCTGTCTAAGTGGTCTCTGTTTTTCCAAGTTACTTTAAAATTTTTCCCTTTGATTTTCTATGTTGACGTTAAATCCCAATATGTCTTAATGAAAATTTATTTTTTTTATTCTGCTCAGGATTAGTATATTTACTTAAATTGTGGATTGTTGTTTTAATTTAGAAAATTCTTTGCTATCACATTTAAATTTTTATTACTCTTCAAAAATGCCTATTTAAGGATGTTGAACAGTCTCAATTTATTTGAAATAAATACTTTTGTCTTACATTTATAGCTCTTAGTTAATTTTTTACAAACCATTTTGCAGTTTAACCTGCCTCCTTTTTTGACTAAATTTATGCTCCGTCGCTCAATCCTTGCATTTTGTGTTAGTGATAAATTTTTAGTCTCTAGAAATGTTTGATTTTTTACAAGCACCATTTTAAGTAATATCATAAGCTTTGTTAAGAGCTTTCTCACATTCTAATCTTTTGATCATTAGAACATACTTATTTTCGAGTCTTGATACTATTGTAAGGTATTTTTTTAAGGATTTTTAAAATATTTATTCCCTTTTGTTGCCCTTATTTTATTGTTGTAGTTATTATTGTTGATGTCGTTGTTGGATAGGACAGAGAGAAATGGAGAGAGGAGGGGAAGACAGAGAGGGGGAGAGAAAGATAAACACCTGTAGACCTGCTTCACTGACTGTGAAGTGACTCCCCTGCAGGTGGAGAGCAGGGGGCTCAAACTGGGATCCTTACGCCCCTTCCTGAGCTTTGCTCCATGTGCGCTTAACCCACTGCGCTACCGCCCATCTCCTATTGTAAGGCTTAATGAATATTCCAATTATACTCTTAGACTTGTTGGTTTCCTCATAAAAATTCACTTCTTTGACTGCCGTGTCATTCCTTAGGGTTAGCACACCTTCAAAATTATTTACCTGTAAGAGGTGAATCCCATCCGGCTTCCTTACAAAGTCGTTTTATTGTTTCCTGCTTATTTCCTTGAGAACTAGTAGTTTCCCTTCATCTGGAACCTGTTTTTTCAAAAGTGTCTTTTGCCAAAGTGAGTGCCCTACACTATTTGGGTAGTACGCTTTTAGCTCACATGCCTAATCAGATAGACAAGTTTAATTTCTCTTGGGAAATCTAGCTTTTCCCCAGCCAATGTTTTGAGGAGGCTATAGGGTTCCTTGCCATTACTAGGCCCCTTTTCAATGAAAACCTAACTATTTTAAGGCCCTGGGTCTATTTAAGGACTTTATTTCCCTGTATTATGTCCCTGGGTAGGTGTTAAAACTTTCACCTTTAGCTATTAAAAAATAATGAGTTCTTTATCTCCAGAGGTATATACATCAAAATTTACATGTACTCTTCCACTTATGAGCCTAGTATTTCCTTTGAGGTTAGTTTTGCATTTTTAAAATGTCATACTTACCAAACATTTCTATAGGTATTGAGGCTAGAAGTAGAGGCTGCCTAAGCTAGGCCCCCTGTCCCCAAAAGAGTCAGCATGTAGGTTAATTTGATTTATTATATACCTTTGAAATTTTTATATTTCAAATATTTTGTTGTTTAGCATTTTTATTTAGGTGCTGGTAGAGCACACATGTTATGTGCTCAAGGACCCAGGTTCAAACCCCTGGTCCTCATCTGCAGAAAGGAAGCTTCATGAGTAGTGGAGCAGTGCTGCAGTTCTCTCTCTCTCTCTCCTTTTATGTATCTTTAGGAAAAAGAACAGAATTTTAAATGGTCACTGGAAGCAGTGGATTTATCATGTAGGCACTGAGTGCCAGTAATAACCCTGATGGCAAAAGAAAGGAAGGAAGGAAGGAAGGAAGGAAGGAAGGAAGGAAGGAAAGAAAGAAAGAAGGAAAGAAGGAAGAAAGGAATTCTGCTATTGTGTTTCAAGGTTGATCTCATATTGGAATTTTCAGGAAATTTGACTCTGCTCCTTACTCTCTTTTTTATTCTCTAGTAACATGAAATTAGTACTGTTTCTTGGCCTCATTCTGCTGTTTCTCTCTCACATATCTGCATCTTGTTGTACCTTCCATTTCAAAGTTGTCTAACCTTCCACCTTACTGGCCTCTCTACCTATCTCCCACCCACCTGTGTCTCTTTCATGGAGTTGGTCAGGTGGCAGCACACACAGCCTCTTGATTTCCTCTTGGAGGAGAAATGAATGTATGCAAGAGATGAACTTGAGGAACTGGGAGTTCCCCCTAGACGATATGAAGACTTGGCACTCAGTATAGGTGAACATGACCCTATTTGGAAAGAAGGTCATTGTACATGTGGTCAAGTTAAGATAAAGACAGTTAGGGTGAGGCCTAAGGAAAGATAAGTAGAGCTAGGGAGATGGCATAGTGGTTTATGCAAAATACTTCATGCCTGAAGCTCCAAGGTTCAATCCCTTCACCATTATAAGTCTGAGCTGAGCAGTACTCTATCATCTCTCTGTCTGTCTGTATATCTATCTATCTATCTATCTATCTATCTATCTATCTATCTATCTATCTATCATCTTTCCCTATATAGCTCATTAAAATAAATTATTTATGGATATGTGTGAACATATGCTCTCTCTCACAGAACCTGGTCTATATCTAGGTTTTGGGACTTTGTTAGAAAGTGATCCACCTGGGATGGAATTAGAGAATACTATGAAAGGAAAGGTTTAACCCAACTAATGAAGCTGAAGGGTTGTCATTCCACACCTGAAGTCTCTGGACACAGTCTGAGCAGTCCATGCTCCCAGAGGGATAGAGAATGGGAAAGCTATCAGGGGAGGGGAGGGGATATGGAGATTGGGTGGTGGGAATTGTGTGGAGTCGTACCCCTCCTACCCTATGGTTTTGTTAATTTATCCTTTCTTAAATAAAAAATAAAATTTTTAAAAATAAATAAATAAAGTATTTAATTTTTTTTTAAAAGGGAAGATGAGTAGACTCATTGTATGAAGAGGAAACTATCTTGTAAAAAGCAAACTCATAGGGGAAATACCTTGTGACATTGAAATGAAAAATCCATAGCCAAAAAGAAGGAGAAAACCATTGCTGGTGGCCTCTCACTACCGCATCCCAGCATCCCAAGTGGCAGGCTGATTGTAGCCAACCTGTTCTCACCTTTATTGTCAGCACCTTCATAGACTCTGTAACCAATCAGCTTGTGCCACGCCCAGCTTGAACAAGATTAAAGCTGGATGCTGTGGTACTAGGTTGTTCAGGTCTGGAAGGAACCCACCTGTTAACACTAACGTGACCGTTAACCTGAAATAATGTAACTAACCCCCTGCCCTCTATGTGGCCTCAGTCTTCTTCTTTGGTTACTTTTTGAACTGTAACACTGGAAAGCTATATTAGGGAAATCTTTTCTCTAACAACATCACTGTCAGTAGCTAGAATAATGCCGCTACAATACAGAGAAAACTAAGGAGTTACAGCTTCTTTTGATTCATAGCCAGAGAGAGCAAAATGTCTCCCTTCCAAGCTGCAGAGAGAGCCCATCTCTGCCCATACCTTTAGGTTAGACTTCTGGTCTTCAACAATTCAGGTTTCTTTATGGGCAGCCTTGCCTTTCTGCTTTAGAGTGTATTGAAGTCTCTTAGTCCTTTGCATCTGGCGAAGATCACAAAATTCTGTGGTCAGAGTTGAAAGTGTTTTAAAATTAATAAGCATCAACTTTCACTTCTGCTCATGTTCCCCTCATAATGGGTCATTTTAATGCGGCATGATACAACATTCTTATATCAGGAGGGAATGAGATGACCCTTCTGTTTTCACTCAATCTTGTCAGGATTGTTCCTGATAAGTTGCCTTTGCCTGCCCCACCATGTCATCTCTCTCATCCCCAGTCCTGGTGTTCAGCAGGAAGTAATCTGCTGAAATGGTCAAAGAACATCAAGCAGGTTATTATTTGGTCCCTCTCAAGCTTTGCATTAAGATATCTTCCTCTCATCTTGTCTGTTTATGCTCTGCCCGTGATGAGTCAAACAAGAATAATCACTTGCATTTTCCCTAGAGTCCACAAACTCACTACTTTAAAAAATAATAATCATGTGAACTGACACCTTGAAAATTCTTTTTCCTGACAACAGCTCTCCTATATCATCTCCCTAGCCTCTGGTAGATGTGAACCTGTATGGATTGCTTCAAAAGACTTGGAGTGGGAAGAAAGTAGAATCAGCCTGCTCTTTTTATAAAGGTCAGCCTGACTGCCTGCCTCAAATGATCACTCTTATTTTCCTTAGTCGTTTTTCCTAGCAAGTACGAATGTATTTCTGATCTTTCTTTTCCTTTGACTCCCCCATCCACCTTTTCTTCTGAGTGTTTTTTCCTTACTGCCTCATTTGCTTCTTTAGCTCCAGTGGTTTTTCAAAAGAAAGCTTTGCATAAGGAATGTGCTTGTTAGTAGGAGGGATTGGAGATAGTGCACAGATACAGCAGGAAAAGAAAGCTGTAGGTCAAATATGATTCTTCATGGGAGCATGAGGATGTCACATGGGAGGCATAAACGCCTCTGTACCTCAGCTTTGATAGTCTGTCTTCACTCCTCTCCACTTAGAGCCTTGGCATGGGCTCATGGCCTCTGTAGAGTGAGGATCTTTATTTCCCATGTCTTTTTCTGGTACAATTTCTTACCACTATTCTTTTTCAGAAGTTCAGAGTAACTATTGTTTCTAATATGGTTCTAAAGGGCGAATTCTGAGCCTTCTGCTTGTGCACATACTACGGAAGACAGGGTCATGGAGTCACAATGGACACTCAGACTCTCCTCCAAAACAAAACAGTCTCCTGTGCCCAGTTATTTTCGTGTTTTTATTTGGTGATGGGGAGAATGAGAGAAATACAGAGATAGAGAGGGGAGACACATCAGCACCACGCTGTCATTCATAGAGCCACCCCTGGGTGCTGTTTGAAGGTGCTGCCCCATGGTGCTGTCATGTGGTGTAGGAGAGTTGAAGCCAGTGACTCACACATGGTAAGGAGACAGCTATGGCTGAGCTAGCTCCTAGGCTGTTAGATTGAGTCTGATTCTGCACATAGGGTGGTGTTGATTACAGAACCCTTCTTCTTCTTTTTTTAAATTTCTTTTTGGGGGGATTAATAGTTTGTAGTCAACAGTAAAAGACAATAGTTTGTACATGTGTAACATTTCTCAGTTATCCACATTTCCATTCCGTCCCCACTAGGTCCTTCTGTGCCATCGTGTTCCAGAACCTGAACCTTCCCCCTACCACCCCAGAGTCTTTTATTTTAGTGCAATACACCAAAGAGCCCTTCTTATAATTCTTTAACTTATTTGTAAATTAGCAATAGTAATATCTATCTTGCCGATCAGGTATATGGATTAAATGATATACAGTCCAGTATTTTTTTTATTACCACCAGTGTTATCACTAGGGATTGGTACTTGAACAAAGAATCCACCACTCTCAGTACATTTTTTTCCTTTCACTTTTTGGGTTATTGGAAAATTTATGACACATATTTGCTGAGAAAAAATGTATCATGACTTTTCTGAAAACCCAATTATTTGATAGGATAGAGAAAAATCGAGAGATGAAGGAGAGCTATAAAGGGAGAGAGGAAGAGAGACACCAGAAACACTCTTTCACTGGTGGTGAAGCTTCCCACTTACAGGATGGACAAGGGGCTTGAACCCAGCTCCTTGTACACAGTAGTATGTGTGCTTAACCAGTTGCACCACTGCCTGACCCCATAAAGTTCATTCTTGAGACTGAATGAACACTCAATAGAACTGATAGCTGATTATTATTTTGATGAAGTTGTTAACATTTGGTTCCATGAACAATTCTTGTTGGCTGTCACTATCCTGCTTTGGAACAGTTCTTGTGAAGGCCGTTCATTTAGAGAAAGATATTTGTGTTTTTGTGTTCATCAGAAGGCAGATGTCTATCTTTATATCAACAATTTTGCCACTGCATTCTGAAATTTCATATTAAAAAAGGCCCCAACTCAATTTGATTGAAACATGCAGAAGAGTGAAAGTAGACCACCAAATTTCATCATGTACAAAAGCCCCTAACGGATCAAAACTTTAGAAGTTAAACTAGAAACTGTAAAATACCTAGAAAAAAGCATAGGTAGAACTCTCTGACCTTTAAAGTTTTGCAGCATCTTCACTGATTTGAGTCCAAATGCAAGGAAAACAAAAACAAAAATAGAATAAAAGGACTACATCAAACTAAAAGGCTTCCTTCCACACAGCAAAAGGAATCACCACCATAACAAAGAGACACACCCACCCGCCCACAAAGTGGGAAAAATCTTTATGTGTTATGTATTAGACAGAGGACTGGTAACCCAGCTACACATTGGACTCAACAAACTCAACAATGAAACAACAAACAACCCCATTGAAAAAAGAGGGGAAGATGTGAAACTACTAATTCAATGGGACATTCACAATAGTCAAGAAGTGGACGCAACATACATGCCCATCTATAGATGACTGGGAAAAGATGTTATGGAATATATACTTAATTAAATACTACTCTGTAACTTAAAAATATAATTTGTGTCCTTCTGGAAAAAAATTAGATGGGGCTGGAGGTGATTATGCTTAGTGAAGTAAGTAAGGAAGTGAAAGACAATTACCAGATGGTTTCCCTCATCCGTGGAATTTAGGGAATCAAAACACATGTGAACTTAACAATAACAAAAACAAGTAGCCTAAATATCTCAAAGGCTTTGTGAGAATTATGGTGATTATCTGGTAAGGGGGTGGAAGGGAGATCACAGAACTTTGGTGGAATTACACCCCTGTAATCTTACAGCCTTTAAGCCATTATTAAGTAACTAATAAAAGATAAATTTTAACACCCAGCCAGAAAGAGGTGTGTACTCCTATGTTCATAGCAGCACAATTCATAATATCTAAAACCTGGAAGCAACCCAGGTGCCCAACAACAGATGAGTGGCTGAGAAAGCTGTGGTATATATACACAATGGAATAGTATACAGCTGTCAAGAACAATGAACCCACCTTCTCTGACCCATCTTGGACAGAGCTAGACAGAATTATGTTAAGTGAGCTAAGTCAGAAAGATAAAGATGAGTATGTAATGATCCCACTCATCAACAGAAGCTGAGAAAGAAGATCTGAAAGGGAAACTAAAAGCAGGACCTGACCAAATTGAAAGTAGGGCACCAAAGTAAAAACCCTGTGGTGAGGGGTAGACATGCAGCTTCCTGGGCTGGTGGGGGGTGGGGGTGGGTGGGTGGGATGGGACATAGTCTTTCAGTGGTGGGAATGGTGTTTATGTACACTCCTAGTAAAGTGTAGTCATATAAATCACTAGTTAATTAATATGAGAGGGGGAAAATTAATTGTATGTCTCAAAGTTTTTAAAACACAGACTTCTTCTTCTTCTAGCGTTTGCCCTTCTTCCGTAGCCAGTCAACAGCGTCAGGTTGAAAGCTGTCAGGAGCTGCTTGTTGCTGGCTTTGAAAGTGACTGGGATCCATGTGGATTCAGTCAGCTAGGAAGGATCGTCAGTTTCCCCAGTGAATGGGTACTCACGGGATGCACCACGAGAAAAACACAGACTGAGTCTTTTTAATATATAGGCTGTGTATTTGATATGCGGACTCTCTCAAAAGCCTAGACCAAGTAGATCAGAAGCAACCAATGGCACAGCTACATACAAGATACTAGGTACTATATAGCAAACTCTAACAAAAGGACTTTTCAAAGTTAACCCAATTACCAAACAATGTGATGATAACATTAACTATCCATTGTATTTTTGAACCCTAAGACAACAGGAACCTCACATCTCCACTAGAAAGCCTATATTTCCCCCAGTCCTGGAACCTTAGGATAGGGCCCACTTTCCCGTATGCCTCTCCCAATCCATATCAAATAATATTGCATCTGCCAATCGCAACCTAATCAACACAATGATTGCCACCTCAACATGCTTCAGCTCAGGCTGTGTCCAGAGACTTCAGGTGTGGAATGACAACCCTTCAGCTTCATTACTCAGGTGAGACCTTTCCTTTCATAGTATTCTCTAGTTCCATCCCAGGTGGTTCACTTTCTAACAAAGTCCCAAAACCTAGATATAGACCAGGTTCTGTGAGAGAGAGCATATGTTCACACATATCCATAAACTAGTGCAAAATATGTACCTGAAAGCAGAAGTACACTAGAGTTTGCAGTGAGTACCCCCTTAACACTTCCTCTCCACTGTTCCAACCTTTGGGTCCATGATTGCTCAACAATTTGTTTGGCTTTGTGTGTTAACTCTCTTTTCAGCCACCAGGTTCCAGATGCCATCAGGATGCCGGCCAGGCTTCCCTGGACTGAAGACCCCAACAATGTGCCCTGGAGCTCCGCTTCCCCAGAGACCCACCCTACTAGGGAAAGAGAGGCAGACTGGGAGTATGGAGTGACCAGTCAACGTCTATGTTCAGTGGGGAATCAATTACAGAAGCCAGACCTTCCACCTTCTGCAACCCACAATGACCCTGGGTTCATGCTCCCAGAGGGATAGAGAATGGGAAAGCTATCAGGGGAGAGGATGGGATATGGAGATTGGGTGGTGGGAATTGCGTGGAGTTGTACCCCTCCAACCCTATGGTTTTGTTAACTTATCCTTTCCTAAATAAAAAATAAATTAAAAAAAATAAATTTTAAAAATGAGAGGTCTGTACTATTATCAAACTTCAGGAAGTATTGGGAGAAAGATGCATTCCTGAGCATCTAAGCAATTGGAGACTTGGCATCAAAGCCTCAATACTCATGCCCTTGAGATTCTCAACCCTCCCAGGATTCCCTCCCAGGATTCAGCAAGACCTTCTCACAGCGGCAGCCTTATTGCCTTTAATTTCAGGTTCAACCAGCCTGATTCCTCTCCGCCGGGCAACGCAGTCTTTGTATGTCCACTTTAGCAGGAGCTCTCAGATAATCAAAAGGCAAAAAAAAAAAAAAAAAAAAAAAGAAAGAAAGAAAAGAAAAGAAAAAAGAAAAAAAGCCTCCAGTTTGAGCTTTTTTTTTTTTTTAATTATTTTATAGGGGTAGATAGCATAATGGTTATGCAAAGAGACTCAAATGCCACACCAGTGTCTCTTCATCCTGTCCCTTTCCTTTCTTCCCCAGAGTTTTTTGTTTTGGTGCAGTAGACCACACCTATTCTAAGTTTCACTTCGTGTTTTCTTACTGTTCTTTGTTCTTAAGTACCATCTGTAATTGTAGTCATTTGGTACTGATCTTTCTCATTCCAATTGTTAGTATATGTGCTGCTGAAGTGAGCACAGTACTGATCTTTCTCTTTCTGGCTTGTCTCACTCAAACGTGATGCCTTCTAGTTCTGACCATACAACTGCAGTGAAAATGACCTTATCATTCTCAACCGTCACATAGTCTTCCATTGTGAATATATATCATAACTTCCTTTGCCATTCATCTGTCATTGGGTATCTGGGTTGCTTCTCAGTTTGGGCTATTATAAAGTGTGCTGCTATGAATATTGGTGTGTATAGGTCTTTTTAGATAGATATTTTTATTTTCCTTGAGTAAATCCCTATGAGAAGGATTGCTGGGTCATTGGGTGGGCCCATTACTAGAGTTCTGATGACTTTCCAGACTGTTTTCCATAGGATTTGGACAAATTTAGATTCCCACCAAGAATGTAGGAGAGTCCCTTTTCTCCCCCTCTCCAACAGTTGATGTCTCTGTCTTTTCTAATGTGTGACATACTCACAAGTTTTAAGAAGTATCTCATCTTGTTATTTTTATTTGCATTTTTCTCATCATCAATGACTTTGAGCATTTTTTTATATGTCTGTTGGCCCTTTGAATCTATACTTTGGAGAAGATTCTGCCCATATCTTCCCCTCATCTTTAAAATTTTATTTTTATTAGTGACTTAATAATGGCTTACAAGATTGTAAGACTACAAGAGTATAATTCAACCAGAGTTCTGTGATCTCCCTCCCTCGGTACCCAAGGTCTCCAAAGTCAGCCAATCCAATAGCAGGAGGGAAAAGGTGATGCTCAAAGAATTTCTTTCATCTCTCCTCATAAAGACAAATGCTAGTGGAGCTTATATCAGTGACTTTTCTATGTAGCTTCAAAAGGAATTTCACATTCATTTTCTTATTCTTATCTGTCAAAAAAATGAATAGGCTTTTATTTCTGTCTCAGGGATATATTATGCCACCTTTAGAAAAATTATACACTGTTATGAGATAATTTTAAGAATTTATTAATTGGTGAGGGAAAATGACAATTTAACAAATCCATCTAGATGGCACATGCTGTAATTTTTTTTCATTATTCACATTACCTTTCCTTACATCCATCAGCATGTTTTTCTAGAGTCCATAACTTTTTGCCACTCCTTAAATAATACTGTTTTTGATGAATTGTTTTTATATACTTTTTTCAAGTTTGGGAGCCACTCTCTGCCCTAACCTACCTTTCAAGTTCTATTTTCCATTCTGGTACCATCCTCCCAAACAATATTTCTAATCCACCTTCATGTTAGCTATCAAGCTCAAGCAAAGATTACTAAAGTCCTAGATTTTAGTCCTGGGGTTCCTATTCTAATAGGTTCTATTCCTGCACTTTGGTTCTTGTTTAGTAAACATTTTATTTCTTACTGCCTTTCAGACATCAAGTTCAGAATGCTTCTACAATCCCATCCTGACCCCCCTAATTATATGACCTCATGAATGTGTCCTGAAACCTCACCTTTCCAGAACCCTACCCCACAAGGGAAAGAGAGACAGGCTGGAGGTATGGATCAAACAGTCAATATCTCTGTCCGGTGGAGATGTAGTTACAGAAGCCAGAACTCCTTCTTCCTTCATCCCCAAAAAAGAATTTTAGTCCATACTCTCAGAGTGGGAAATGTTAAGAGGAAGATAATCAGAGGACTCTGAGCTACAGTATCACCAGCACTGAGAACTTTCATGACCAGGAATCTTTGTTTTGATCCCATCATTGAAAGGGAAGAGAATCTGGAGGATGCTTGAGGAAGTCAGGCACTTTTTCCCTTATCCAAGAAGTAACAGTAATAATGCTAGTCATGGGACATGTACTCAATAAAGTAATATTCAGTAGTTTTAAAAAGATTATAATGTATCCTTTGGGACTAAACGGATGGGGCTGATAGTGATTATGATTAATGAAGTATGTAAAGCAGTAAAGGACAACTATAGGATGAGTTCACTCATCAGTACAACATAGAGAACTGAAACACATGAACTTTAGAAAAGAATGTATATATATATTCAACCCATATCTTAACTTTGGGAGAACTTTGGTGGTTACTGTTGAAGGGGGTGAAGGCACAAAACTTTGGTAGTGGGAAGGATGTGTAATTATATCAATATTATCTTATAATATTGTATATTATATATAATATTGTAAATCACTAATAAAAAGTTATATTTAAAAATAACAATAGGGAACCAAGCAGTGGTGCAGCGGGTTAAGCACACGTGGCATGAAGTGCGCGGACTGGTGTAAGGATCCCGGTTCAAGCCCCCAGCTCCCCACTTGCAGGGGAGTCACTTCACAGGCAGTGAAGCAGGTCTGCAGGTGTCTATCTTTCTCTCCCCCTCTCTGTCTCCTCCTCCTCTCTCGATTCCTCTCTGTCCTATCCAACAGCAACAACAGCAATAATAATAACAACAATGATGATAAACAACAAGGGCAACAAAAGGGGAAAAATAAAAATAAAGTTTTTAAAAAATAAAATAAAAATAGTAAAATAATAAAAAGTAACACTGTTTTTGAAATAAATTGCAGGAATTTCATTTTCAGATGTTACCTTCTTTCTGTATCTAATCAGTGGTTTGCTGGTTTGTTAACTTCATCTTGTCATAGGATAAAAGTAAGTCGTTATAAAGTACATCATTGATTTTTGCCTTGTTCTAAAAAGAAACATGAAAAAATGTATTGTACTTAAATGTCTTGGGCTTGGAGAAATGTCAGAGAGAAAATGATAAGGAACAAAGGATCTATTTATGCCCTTATTTTCTCTCTCTCTCTCTTTCTCTCTCTCTCTCTCGTACTATTGTCAAGTGTACATGTGATTTGAGTTTCGAGCAAGACCCTGAATCTTAGAGTCATTCTGGGCTGCTAGGAGAGATTGAGAAGCATGATTTGACATTGTGAAATTTCAGTCTTTTCCCTAAAAGATGGTAGAAATTGTAATTCCTGTATAATTGGCTCTTATTATGAGGTGCAAATCAGGTCTAATGTATAGTAAAACTTTCAAGATGACATTTTGTGATGATTAATTTCATGTGTCAAATTGCCTAGACCACAGTACCAAGATATTTGATTAATAATTATTCTAGATATCTCTCCTATGATCCTGCAATTCCTCCTGGGGATATATCCTAAGGAACCCAACACGCCCATTCAAAAAGATCTGTGTACACATATGTTCTTAGCAACACAATTTGTAATAGCCAAAACCTGGAAGCAACCCAGATGTCCTACTCAGCTATTAAAAACAGTGACTTCACCATTTTCAGCCCATCTTGGAAGGAGCTTGAAAAATTCATGTTAAGTCAAATCAGTCAGAAACAAAAGGATGAATATGGGATGATCTCATTCTCAGGCAGAAGTTGAAAAACAAGATCAGAAGAAAAAAAAAACACACACACACACAAGTAGAACCTGAAATGGAATTGGCGTATGGCACCAAAGTAAAAGACTCTGGGGTGGGGGTGGGTGGGTGGTGAGAATACAGGTCCAAAAAGGATGACAGAGGACCTAGTGGGGGTTTTATTGTTATATGGAAAACTGGGAAATGTTATGCATGTATAAACTATTGAATTTACTGTAGAATGTAAAACATTAATTCCCCAATAAAGAATTTTTTTAAAAGTTAAAGAATAACCTATAAATATTTTAACATATGCAATAAATACTAACATAATATCTGGATTTCAGATAAACATCAAGATTTCAATATTCCATGAAGTTACACCTATTTCAAATTATGCTAAATTATTGTAAATGTATGTATCTATAATAAAACCGTTACTGTTATAGCAAAAAAGATAATAATTTTTATTCTAGGTCTGCCTTCTGTAATTGCTTCTCCACTGGACTTGGGCTTTGGCAGGTCAATCCATACTCCCATATTCTTAGAAATTTCAGTAGTTTACTCTTTAATAATCCTAATGATATATTGTGGTTATATTCTTATTTCCTTAATAGTTGGTCATCTTAAATATTTTGTAGCTTTTCTCTATTTAACTTTCCATTATTTTACTTATTTTTAAAATGAGCTATTTGCTTTCTTGTTATTAAATTGTGGATAGTAGTAATATAATAGATCTGTGTTTTGTAAATATCTCTCTTCTATGAGCCTCCTTTTAATCTGCTCAAAATATAGCCTTTAATAAGCAAATGAATTTCAACTCACCCCTATTTTGTTTCCTACTTAAGAAATATGGCTTAATAGTGGACTGGGAGGTGGCGCAGTGGTAAATCTTTGGACTCTCAAGCAGGAGATCCCAAGTTCAATCCCCGGCAACACATGTGCCAGAGTGATGTCTGGTTCTTTCTCTCTCCTCCTATCTTTCTCATAAATGAATAAAATCTTTAAAGAAAGAAATGTGACTTAATACAAGGTCATGTATTTTTTTTCTGTTTCCTCCTAGAAGTTTTATTTTATTAAATTCATAAATACAATAATGCCCACTAATTATTTTGTATCGTGTAAGGTAAAGGAAAGGTGTAATTACTGTGCCACATCTTGGATGGAACTTGAAGAAATTATGTGAAGTGAGATAATCCTGATGAGAAGGACAAATATGGGGTGATCTCACTTATAGGTGGAATTTAAGAAACAAAGGAGGAAAAGGGAAATACAGTATAAAATGTAGGTTAGTTGTGTTCTATTGCAGCAGAACCAAGGACTTAAGAGGGACCGGAAGTGGGTGATAAGACTTTGGAGAATACTGCATGGTGGTGGAGGATGCCAGTTGTTGATGGGTATGGCTCACACACCTATCATGGGGAGATAATGAACTAAACTCATGTGACCAATTGGTAGCTTGTTAGATGGGCCGTGTGCACCCTCAGAAAGTAAGAGTGTTCACTAACTAATTACATATGTGTTGGCTTCTTTGCTTCCGTTATCTGTGTGGAATTCTATAGAGTTTTGCTGTCATCCAAGCTTTCAAGTTACAAATTGAATTGATGGAAATAATTCCCCATGATTACTTATGATGCTTCTCTTCCTAAGAATATTTGCATGATTAGAGGAGATTATGAAAAATACCAAAATTTCCAAGTTCTTCCAGCCTTTCAGATAGAGCTGCTACCCAGCACAGTTTCACACCCATGGTGCCGTATTCATTTTTCAATGAAGGAAACCCATTTGGTAGAGTGGTTTTTATTTTATCTTTTTTTTCTTTTTCCTTTATTGGGGGATTAATGTTTTACATTCGACAGTAAATACAATAGTTTGTACATGCATCACATTCCTCAGTTTTCCACATAACAATACAACCCCCACTAGGTCCTCAGTCATCCTTTTCCAGGACCTGTATCTTCCCCCGCACCCACCCAACCCAGAGTCTTTACTTTGGTGCAAGACACCAACTCCAGTCCAGGGTCTGTTTTCTGTTAGTGTTTTCTCTTCTTATCTTGTTTTTCAACTTCTGCCTGTGAGTGAGATCATTCCATATTCATCCTTCTGTTTCTGACTGATTTCACTTTACATGATTTCTTCAAGCTCCATCCAAGATGAGCTGAAAATGGTGAAGTCACCATTTTTAACAGCCGAGTAGTATTCCACTGTGTATATAGACCACAACTTGCTCAGCCGAGGTAGAGTGGTTTTTAAATCTTGCTTACTGGACTCTCTTGGATTATGAAAGGAATGAAGAACTCAAAAGTACTATCTTTCCCTTTATGACCAATGTGTTCTTCTATCTAATTCCACACTGGACATCTGTCTACTTAATAAAGAAAACGTGAAGTCCATAGGCAAAAGACAGAATACTTTTTCAAACCTTGTTATTTGTTTTGTTTTCATAATGAATGGCTTGATGGAATGGAAAGCTGTTTCTTACCAGGAGGATAACTAAGTCTCTGTGACTTAGACAAAGCTAGGCTGTTATGGGAGAACACATAAAATCCTCTGGATCAAGAAGCCAGTGACTTTTCACTACACACACCTTTCCTTCATCTTTGCTCAGTGATCTGGAACCCAGAAGGTTCAGTGAAAACTGAGTGCTGTTGTGTAACTGACACAGTTGAATTCCTCAAATGCAAAGGGTCTTATATTGGCTATCTACAAAAACACTGACTTAGCAAATCAAAAGGGATTTACATACAACTTTATTTTCCTAATTTAGAAACAGTACATCTGGGGTTGGGTATCCGAAGTTTCCTGTATGTTTTCGACAGGTTATGTTGTTTTCAATGGGCTGGCTTCACAGGCGGGTAACAGACGACCAGGGATTCATGGTTGAGCTGTAGGCAGTATCTCTTTATTCATGCAGGACGCAGCACAATCTAAGACGAGCTAAGCTAAACTCAAGGTACAGTACTCTAAAACTCACAATGCTGTCTTTATATATACTTCCCAAGTAGGGTGGAAACAGGATGTGACATAGAGAGGGCGGAGAGAAAAGTGACTGGTGAAAATCAGAGTGTGACAAAGAGGGGGCACATTAGGTGAGAATCCTATCACTGAACCACAAATGCCCTGGAGGGAGGGTGGAACTTGTTAACAGTGGTTATGTAAATAGAATGAAGTGGTTATGTAAATAGAATAGTGTTAAGCAGGGGGGATTTAAACCAAATGAAACAGAAGGGGTCTCATGCATACCAACACCTGTACTGTGGATAAAAGTGCCTATTGCATATGTCTTCAGTTTTTGGTTGTTTCTGAACATGTAGAGACTTTTTTTCTTGCCACTATTCCCTGAATAATACAGTGTAGCAAGTCATGACATAGCATTTACATTGAATTAGTTAAAGTGTAGGAAGGATATACATGAATTATTATATGCAAATGGCACACCACTTGCTACAAGTGAATTGAATACTGGAGGATTTTTTCTTTTTTTGGAGGGGGGATGACTAGAAAACAAAACTCTTCAGATTCACTCCGTCCTCTCCTCTGGCATTTAATATCTGATGGTTCAGTCTTTGCTGCAGTCATGCAACATGGACTGTTTCAAAGACAGTAACTTTAAAAGTCACCATTTTCTGATAAAACTGGAAGAGAAAGAAAGACCATCTTGAATAGTTGTCCTGAAACCAGGAGTTAGCACAATGAACTTTTTTGCAAAGAAACTCTCGTGTCTAAGGTTTCAAAGCCCCAGGTTCAATCCCCCATTCCACTACAAGCCAGAGCTGAGAATTGTCTTGGTAGAAAAAATAAATAAATAAATACATAAACAAACTGCCAAAGAAGACATTTATCTTAACTTAGTGTCATGAAAGCCTAGATTTTAAAATACTAGAAACAGGGGAACAGACAGTGGAGGTAGCCAAGGACCCAGGCAAAAGCCCCCAGTCTCCACCTAAACAGAGGACTCTTCAGAAGAAGAGGAACAGTGCTGCAAGTGTCTCTCTTTTTCTCTCTCTCTCGCTTCTCAAATTCTGTCAGAAAAAAAAAATGCTATAAATGGAAAGACATTGCAAAACTGCTTTAAAACACAGAGCACATCCTAAAGAGACTGGCATCTGAAATTTTTTTGAGTTAAGTTACATAAAATACCTGAGGTGGTGTAAGGTAAAGGATGGGTCCCCAAGTTAAAAAACAAAAAAAAGAAGGAATCGCAGTGGTGGACAAATTGTTGGGGGAGAGAGGATGCCGACACTACCAAGTAATTTCTTCTCCTATCAAAAACCTTCATCCCCCTTCCTGCTGCCATCTAATCCCCAGTCACTTTTCTCTTAACCTGCCAGGACTGTTTGCTGCATCTGGTACTTTCTCTGCTTCACTGGCCACCCGTCACAGATCAGTCGCACAGAACAGGAGAAGCTTCTATTAATTCATACCTGGAGATGACTAGATGAAATTGCAGAATAGGGTACAGGTTGTGTTTTCAAGGTGGGAAGAAATTGAAAATTTGGGCAGGGGAGATGGTTGTGCAAAAAGACTTTCATGCCTGAGACTCCAAAGTCTTGGGTTCAATAGGTGGAACACCATAAGCCAGAGCTGAGCAGTGCTCTAGTCCTTCTCTCTCTCTCTCCCTCTCTCTTTCTCTCTCTTTCTCTCCCTCTCTCTCTCCTTCTCTCTCTCTCTCCCTCCCTCCTTCCCCTCTCTTCTCCTTTCTCCTCTTCTCTCCCCATTCACTCTCCCCCTCTTCTCTGCCTCCATATGTCTCTCTCAAAATAAAACAAATGGGGGGGATTCCAGGTGAGAGGAGGATTTCCAGCCAGTAGGAGAGAAGCTGTGAAAGGGGGGACAAAGGGGAGCCACAGCGGAAGATCATAGCTAAACTATAAATTAGCGAGATGGTGCTAAGAAGGACAAGCAGAGCAGATGCCACCAAGCTGCAAAAGCTACCAGGAAACTAACCTGACTTCTCTGGGCAGACAAGCTCACCAAGGTATCCTGGAATCCCACCTCTCCAGAGCCCTGCCCTACTAGGGAAAGACAGAAACAATCTAGGGGTATGGATCAACCTATCAATACCCCAATCTAGTGTAAAAGCAATTGCAGAGGCCAGATCTTCCACCTTCTGCACTCCATGGGGGTATTTTGTCCATGCTACCAGAGAAATAGAGATTAAGGAAACTTCCGATGAAAGGGAGGGGATGTGGCACTCTGGTGGTGGGAACTGTATGGAATTGTACCCCTATTATCCCACAATCCCATCGGTCACTATTAAATCACTAATAAAAAATTTAAAAAGGAATTTATCAATCAATATTTAATCACTAATAAAATTAAAAAATAAAAATAAATAAATACACAAATAGGGAGCTGGGTCTTGGCACACCAGGTTGAGTTTGAGCACACACATCACCAAACACAAGGACCAAGGTTCAAGCCCCTGCTCTTCACCTGCAGGAGGGAGGCTTCATGAGCAGTGAAGCAGGTGTCACTCTTTCTCCTTCTCTCCCTACCTTTTCCTCATCTCTCAATTTCCATATGTCCTATCTCATAAAATAGAAAGGAAGAAAGAAGGATAAAAAGAGAAGAAAGAAAGAAAGAAAAAAGGAAGAAAGAAATAAAGGAAGAAAGAAAAGAGAGAGAGAGATAGAGAGAGAGGAAGGAAGGAAGGAAGGAAGGAAGGAAGGAAGGAAGGAAGGAAAAAGTGGCCATCAGATCTGTGGATTTGTAGTGTTGGCACTGAGCCCCAGTGATAACCCTTCTGGCAACAAGATAAATAAATAAATAATATTTTAAGTGAATCTTTTAAAATGAAAGAAATTGAAAGTTAGTTGAAATTCCAACACTGGCTGACCATTAATTTTACATTTTGACGTCACTCAAAGTGGATTAGCCGCAGAGCCAGGACTTCGCACATGCACAATCCCACTGCTCTAGGCCACTATTTCATTCAGAGAAAAAGAGAGAAAGAGGGAGAGACACCACAGCATCAGGATTTTCTTTGGTGCCATAGAACCTCTCATGTGGTGTTGGGGCTTGAAGCTGCTTGCTTCAAGAAAGTTGATGGGTAGTATCTTATATAGAATATTTGTTTCAAGCCCTTGGGTTTGGCTGAAACAGACCTTTACCAGGGTTTCACCCAGTATTCTCTGTTTTGCTATTGTCATCAGGGCTTCATATTCAGGGTTGCTCTCTCAATTAGAATTTTTTAAATTATTATTATTTTCTGGCATTTGCACTTCATTTGCTAGTGAGTTTTCTCTCCCTTGCCAAACTCAGACGACACTCTCACCTCTCAATGATTCTTTGCAGCACCTTTGAAAAAGAAAGATCTGTGTCTCCCTAAGTTGCGAATGGAATGGGTGTTCTCAGAAAGAAGGTCCCTGTGTTCAGAAGTGTGGTCCTTTAGGTAGGGAAGCCCATGTCCCTGGTGTGTGACAGAAAGTGGGTAAACCCAATAGGTGGGAAAGCGTAACTAACCCACTCAATGAGCACAATCTACACAACCTATTTTATTAGCCTGGGGGCAAAAACAGTCATGAAGAGTGGATGGATGGACGGTACTAAAGATTTTTATGGAAATAAATGAGGAGATGTGTCCTTTTAAGAGTATCCTCCATGCCAAGACTTCCAGACTCTTTCAATCTCCCCCCTACCCCCATCCCACCCTGCACCTCAAAAAAAATTTTTGTTAAACAAAGAGCTCTCACTCCCATCAGTTTTCCACAGATGCTACCAAAGCTGGGGAAATGTTACTGGTGGAGACAGGAAGACTGTTTTTCCAAAAAGAGTTGAAGACTGACTGAATCAGGTCTGGAACCTTTCTGAAATGGCAAGAGTCACTCAATGGGCTTCCTGATGAGAGAAGAAGAAAAAAAAAAATTTTTTTTCTTGTTTTGAATAAAAGACGCAGTCCCTTCAGAATCAAGGCCAAATGTCACCAAATCATTTTCAATGCAATTGGTGGCAGCAGGAAGAGGAGATAAGGAGGCTGACAACTTCCCCCTCCCCACCTCACCTCTCTCAGCCACCAAACCCCACAAAGCCTTGCAGCTGAGGTTTCTGTCCCTGGAGATGCCCAGTAATGAAAGCAGCTGAAGCTGGAGGTCATTAACATTTTGAGAGTACTGCAAACCCACACTGTGTAATGTTATGACATTTCATCCCAAGACATTTAATCTCTTTTAATCAATGTTTATGTTGGTGATACTTCACAGTTATTTGCTTTCACATAAAAATAGAACACTCAGACACTCCGTTAACATAAGACTAATTTACTTATTACCCACAGCCATGGTTTCCAGAACTTTATCCTTCCTTTTTCCTTCTCTCCTTCTTCTCTCTCTCTCTCTCTCTCTCTCTCTCTCTCTCTGTCTCTGTGACTGTTGCTGACTTTTGTCTCCTGGTAGGCTGTTTCGGAGAGTGTTTCTGCCTTTTCCATTTACTGGCATTCTAGCAAACATGTTGGGGGGGTGAGTGGGAGGTGTTTGTGACACTAGAGTATAGAGTTAAGCTTGTTAAGGGAAAAGGCTGAGAGAAAAACAGTTCTACCTCTGGCGGAGGGGGGGAACTGCTCCTAGATTGCCACCATCCTTAGTTAGAAACTGATTCTCCACTGAATAGCACTGAGTGGCTGAGTAACAACAAGGTCACAATCTTTGGGATATAGTCTATATCCAAGCTCCTAGGATCTCTCTCAGATTTCCAACTCACTTCCCTCCTCCTTTGAGGTGTCCTTTACTTGGCTTTAAAGTTGCTTTAACTTTTCATCCCCCCATTCAAAATACTTTCTTTACTTTGTAAAACCGGGACCTCCTCCACGCACAATTCTGCCACTCCAGACCAGTGTTTTATTAAGATAAAAAGACAGAAAGAAGGAGGGATCACAGCAGGAGAACTTCCTCCAGTGCCATAGCACTTCCCATGTGGTGCCAGGGCTCAAAGTTGGCTTGTATGCTTGGCAAGGCACACACTCTGTTCACTGAGCTATCTCTCTGATCCACAAAACTGATGAATGCGGATTATTTTATGTTAGAGAAAGCATATATTCTCTAACATTTCAATCCAGGGCTAAGTAGAATTCTCTATATTTTTTACTAAACAAGTACATATTTTATTTTTTCTTATTGGTGATCGAATATAAGTTTGCAAAATAATCACATTTTAGGGGCATAGTTTCACATCTATATAAATGTATATGACCAACTGACACTCACCACCAAAGTTCCAGTGCCCACACCCTCCCCTTCAATTGAACAATTTAATTTTTCTTCTTTTTTTTCTTTTTGAAACATAATTCCAAGTGAAATTTAAATAGAGTTCTTTCACTTTTCCCAAGCCATTTTTTGTGTGAGTAATAATAGTCTACAAGATTATAAGATTATGGGGTATAATTTACACCGCACCTACTGCAAAGTTCTCACAAAATCTTTCAGACAGTTTATTTACTTCTGGATTTTTTTTCCTTGCAAGTTCATGTTTAAAAAGTAACTTCTATTGTAAAACTCTGATTCTAAGTGATCAAAACTTAATCTTGGTTCAGAGTCAGAGTCAAATTTAATACTGCTAACATTTTGGATGGGACAATTTCTCATTTTGGAGGACTTTTCTGCCAGGATAGCCTGAGGGTGCTTCTTTCCGAGCTAGTGCTCTCTGGGTTGGAGAGAACTCAACTGGAGCCGATCTAGGCTGCTGCGTGGGAGAGGGATCAGGAACTCGTGCCGCACTAACTTCGCAGGAGATACACTCTGGAACTCTCGGAACCAGAAAGCAATTTCCAAGTGTCTTTAATCAGAAGAGCAGCTGTTTTTCTACTCTCCAAGTACGGTGGAAACAGGATGTGACATAGAGAGGGTGGAGCGAAAAGTGACTGGTGGAAGATCAGGGTGTGACAAGGAGAGGGGGCGGAGTAGGTGAGAATTCTACCACTAAACCACCAATGCCCTAGAGGGAAGGTGGTGCTTTATGTAAATGTAAGTGATTTATGTAAATAGACCACAGCTTTGAATGGGATCAAATTAATCTCATACAGACATATGGTGTTTAAGCCAGGGGGAGCTGGCATACTATCCAAGACTTTTCCTTGTGACATAAAATGTACAGTAGCTTCCTTGACTCGTGCCCACCACATACCAGTAGCATTTCCTCATTGCATCACCAAACGTGTCTGCTCACAAATATGTCTGCCAAATGGCCATCTGGGGGGCAGAGCTGGAAGGTTGAGATATAGTGTTTCAGAGGAGTGTCCTTCCCTCACTCAGCCCAAGCACAGGGGCAAAGACATGAAAAGGACAGAGAAGACCAGGCCTCAAACTGATTCTCCAGCCACAGAGACTCATCTGAGGGTCATTATTCCCGTTGTGACTTTGGGCTCCTGGAGCAGCAACCTCCACTTAATGAAAGTGTCAAGCTCCAGGTTCTGACATCACCCTGAAATGAAAGGAAAGACTCATACACACAATGCAGTGAGCAAGTGTGCCAGTGGGGTTTGTATCTAGAAAAGCCCCCCCCCCAGACAGGGAAATCCACAAATACAGCCCTCAACCAAAGTTCCAGCTCTTTTTATTGGTTCTTAATAGTTACATCAGAGAAAGCAAAAAGGTCAAAGCAAGTTAGCCAAGAATAAACAATTCAAGGAGAATGTATGTTCTACAAGACTCCCATAGGGTTAGTTGTACATAAGTCCCATCCTGGGCCAATACTTTATTGTACAAAGACTTTATGTCATACTATATACTTATCATCCACCAAGCTTTCATGACACTTTGATTAGCAAGGCAAGGGCAGCACCAGAAGATATAGTTCAGACTTTTGACTGTGGGAGACTTAGCTCCACACTCTTCTTTCCACAACAAACTATTTGAACCTGCCTTGCTCCAGGCCACAAGAACTAGGGCAGAGTTCACATCTCATGCACACAATTTAGCATGCTCATAGCATCCTTTGCAAACGGTAATTTCTAGGGTCTTTTCATTTCTTGTTCCCAACACAGAAGACTCTTGAGCATATGGAAAATTCTTTTCCTGTACTACTGCCAAGTGCTTTGTGAGGTGGCATTGGGTCTGTCCCACTGTCCTGCTGGGAAACCAGACCGAGACTAGAGCAATGAGGTCTTGCTATCTCCCACCTAGCTTCTGGAGCTAGGAGTCATATTTTCTCTGCTCTCAGATTCCCAGTTTCCTCTGAGGAGTCCTGCCTGTAGAATAGCAAGTGCAGGAACTCACCATACATGGGCTTTGCCTCTGCTGCGGCCTACCTCGTCCCCCAGAGTCTTTGCCACCTTGATGTTGTTTGATGACAAGAAGATCTGACTCAGAAAGAGAAGGGAAAATATCAAATGATCTCACACACAGGTAGAACCTAAGGAACAAAGATAGTAAGGAAAACATAATGTGAAACTTGATCTGGGTGGGGGGGTTTTATACCAAAGCAAAAGACTCTAGGGTAAGAGAGAAAGGGATGGGATGGAGGGGCTCTGGGCTTCTGCTGCAAAATGGTGGGAGAGGACCCAGGTTGGTGGAAAGAGTATCTTTGAGGCAGCTATTATGGGAAGATGAGAAGTTAGACCTGTGTCAACAACGGTACTGTGAACTATTAACCTCCCAAAAAAGTGGGGGGAGGGGAAGAAACCCCAAGACTTTTGGGGGGTTTTTTGTTTGTTTTTGTTTTTGTTGTTGTGTGGGATTTTCACTGGTTCTCATTTGCTCCAGACTGGCTTTTTCAGCTAGAAAGAGAAGAACATAGATAGAGAGACAGAGAGAAAAATACTTCAGTCCATTAAAGGCTAAGACCTGACTTTTTGTTTAGCTCTTTATATAATATGTGGTACGGCCTCAAAGTCACATACTTCATAGTTATGCTTATGATACTAAAAACATTTTCTTTGCTTATGATATCCCTTCCCCTGAAGCAATGAATTCTATTGAATTAATGAGAGTGTGTGGGGGGGATAATATAAGAAAATGAGAAAAAGCAAGTTTTGACTAAAATTCCAAGGTATAAAAGACGCCAGGATTGGAGAGATAACTCATCAGGTAGGCATGTGCCTTGCTGTGTGTGCAGCCCAGGATGGAACCTGGGTACCACAAGGTGAGTGCCACAGCCCAGGGGGAAGCTTTAATGCAGTGATGACTTTTCTCTCTCTCTATTTCTGTTTCTCTCTCTCTCATTGTAACTCGAAACTTAAAGGGGCTTTGGGTTGGGCACATAAATGATAGACTGTGGGGTGCTGAGAACAAGTTTAAACAATTAGAGGCTTTATTTGGGTGAAACCAGTAAAAGGCAAATATCTAGGTGCCACAAAATAAGCGGCTCCATTTAAGGTTAAGCAAAAGAGAAGTTTGTTCAATAAAATCGCTGAGAATGTGAGGGGAGAAGTAAGTCTAGCTAAGAAATTAGACAAAAGTTCAAAGTCCACAATCTAAGTTACCCAAACTGAGAGCCACAGCAAATGGAGAGTCCATGGTGGAGGTCATAGGATCCAGAGAGCAAGCTGCTCCAAGTCTGTCCTTAAATACATCCCTGTCAGTCTGATCCACCTCAGGTTGATGTCACTTATACGTTAATTGTCCCAAAATTGTCCTGTTGGGGTCACAACAGTCTCTCTGCTTTTATCTAATTCTCTCTCTCATCTGAGGCCGGGAAGCTTTCCAGAGTGGGTGAAATAGCACATATATGAGATCCCAGCTTCACAAATTTAATTATTTAATTAACTAGTTAATTAATTAAAAGCTCCACTTTTTATTCCAGTGAGACATTTCAGTAAGAATATAAATAGGTCAAGTACTGGAGTAAAAGGCCTGGCCATCTCATTCTCATCTACAAAACTTCAGTCAGGAGCATGGGGAAACCAAGAAACTTGCAAGGAAGTAAAGAGTTGAGATGGTGGTGGACTCCCAGCTGGGTGTTCTGTGAGTGAGATGGGACTCCCATGATGGAACTGGGGGCTCAAGATAATATCATGTCATTTCATCTCTGTACTATGGCTTGACTTAGTCTCAGTGAACCAGGGCTCACTAGAGGGCCTCTGTTATTCCATCAATAATCACCTGGTGGTCATTAGACCATGCAAGTCTTCATCTGACTTCAAATCTTCCAAATACATATTCAGTTTTTATATTCTTCTGTTTGAAAGTACTAGCACAAACCACATATTATTTCTTACACTATTTGGCTGTCAGAAAAGCCATGAAGTATTTTTGATATGTCTTTCTATACAAAAATGCATCAGGACTTTTTCAACAGCCCAGTAGCTTACATATATAGTATTGCTCTTCCTCTTATTTTGCATTCAGCACTTGATATTTAAAATTTCATGAGTCAAAAAGCATTCTTTTTAGTATACATACATTTCCAGAAATGTGGCTGTGGATTAATAGCAGCCATTTAGTAGGTCTCTGAGACAAACAGAAATCCACTAAAAGAATGAACCAGTCTCATGAAATTATAGCTGAGACTTCTAATTCTTTAGAAGAATAGCTAGAGGTGGAAATATGTTTTCTTGTTGTTGTTGGTGGTGGTGGGTGGTGGTGGCGGTGTGTGTGTGTGATTGTGTTTGTGGGGGGGATGGGGGCAGTGGCCAGAAAAAGGCAGCAAGGGAGAGTTCCAGTAATGAAGAAAGTGTGCTTGCTTGCTGGCTACCAACACCATCTTGGTGGTTACGGAATAAAAAGACTGTACCACAGCATAGCTGAACTCTTGGCCTCTCATTTAAAGGGAGTCAGTGCTTGATTGCTCAAAAGACTCAACTCTCTATCACAGGGTTCATTCAACCTGAGAACTGAAGGTAAATTCATATACTCTGCCTCCACTCCTAGGTAGATTCTAGAGAAATTGTCCTCAGTAAATGACTTTAACAATAAGCTGTGATCCTTCGAGGATGCAGAGGCAACAAGTAAGCAAACAGCTTCTACACAGCTAGTCCACAGAAATCTGGATGCAGGCCCCCTAGCAACAAACAGTCAAATTGCCACATTGCTAATATCTCCACTCCTCCTCCTCCCAAATATACAAACAGAAAAGGAAAACCAGGGCTGAAGCTACAGAAACACCTGCTGGATCAACAAAAGAACCACACTCAATGCTCAAACACAGGAAAGCTTCAACTGTCCATAATAACATGAAGGCTGAGGCCATAAAAAAGAATGGATACAGAAACCCTGGGAATATACAGAACTGAAGGACTTGTCAAAGGAACTATTTAGGAAATTCTTTGTGGGGGCAATTCAAGAATCTCAACTTACAAAAGCTCTCTTGCCTGAGGCTCCAAAGTCCCAGGTTCTACAGAGACTCATCAGCACTCTGTACAAAGATAGAAAGAAGGAAAGTAAGAGAGAAAAACAAGAGACATATTCATAACTTGAGTGATTCTCTTAGCAATAGAAAACTAGAAGAAAGTCAAAACAGAATTACTAGGTGTGGAAAACACTTTGAATGTGTATCAAATGGCAAGTCTAGAAAGTAGAATCAATGAGACAAAGGAAATAATATCAGGACTGAGGATACAATGAACACACTCTAAATTCAAAGCTGGCATAGAAGGAAGGTTTAGAAAAAAATTAAGCATCTTCACATGAAATAGAAGACTTTTAGATGAATCCTTTAGAAAGATGAATGTGAGCATTACAGGATTGCCAGAAGGAGAAGCAAAAGAGAAGAGAGGGAAGAAGTAACAGAAACCACAGAGTAAAGTTTAAAACTACTCCTCAAACTTGAGGAATACAAATTAAGTATTGCTTAGAGATAAACTTATAGACTTACATTCACTTTGGAGAAAAGAGTAAAGAACCTTTGAACAAAATTAATAGCTAAACCTCAATATCAGAAGTTAGAAAAGAAACAAGAAACCAAATCCAAGCAAAACAGAGGTTAGCATATACCACAAAGAGGAAATCAATAAGACAGAAAACAAACATGCTAGAGAGAATAAAACAAAAAGTGTTTGTTTGGAAGTAACATTAATAGTTAAATAATTGTTGTACAGGAGAAAAAAGACTCAGATAAATCATATGAGAAATATTTTTATTTGTTTAAGAATTCTCTTTTGTATATATTTTTAGACATTTTATTAGTGATTTATTAGAGAATCCGGCATGAAGCCCAGCCAGTCTATCTTGGCGTTATTCTCGATCGCACTCTGTCATTTCACAAACATCTCATAAAAACTGCAGCAAAGGTGGGCACGAGGAATAACATCATTGCAAGACTGGCCAGCTCCTCATGGGGTGCGAGCGCTTCCACACTGCGATCATCCTCTCTGGCATTATGCTATTCCACTGCAGAATACTGTGCCCCAGTATGGTTCCGTAGCCCCCATGTCCACTTGGTCGATTCCAAATTATATTCCTCCATGAGGATAATTTCTGGAACCATCCGTTCCACCCCGGTTCCATGGCTGCCAGTTCTTAGCAACATCGCCCCGCCAGATATTCGTCGGGATGCGGCATCATCTAAGTTCATTTCCCACATCTACGCTCGACTGGACCTGCCAATATACGCGGATATCTTCACCCACCCTGTCCAACGCTTGACGTCTCGTCACCCAGTCTGGTCCCCTACGCCTACACTGAACTTCTCTGTTCCAGTCTCTTGGAAACAGAGTTGGCAGTCAGCTGAGGTCAAGAACAAACACCTCATCACAGACCCCTGCAAGCGTCAACCCGGCTTTGACCTAGCACGTTATGATTGGGCCCTCCTCAATTGCTATCGAACAGACCATGGCAGGTGCGCCGCTATGTTCCATCGCTGGGGAGCCAGAGACGACCCAAACTGCCCCTGCGGCTACAGACAGACTATGACTCACATAGTCAACGACTGCCACCTCTCCAGATTCAAAGGAGGTCTCGAAACTTTACATCAGGCTCAACCTGACGCTGTTGACTGGCTACGGAAGAAGGGCAAATGCTAGAAGAAGAAGTGATTTAATCATGTTTAACAAGACTGTAAGATATCAGTGATATAATTCCACACAATTCCCACCACCAGAGTTCCATGCCCCATTCCCTCCACTGGAAACTTCCCTATTCTTTATCCCTCTGGGAGTATGGTTTTTGGGTTGCAGAAGATGGAAGGTCTAGCTTCTGTAATTGCTTCTCTGCTGGATATGAACATTATGAGCATTATTTCTATCAGTGATATAATAGTATTTGACAAGATAGAGTGAGTACAGTTGCACACCACTCCCACCACCAAAGTTCTGTGTCCCCCAGCCTTTTCCAACAGTAATCGCCATAGTTCTCCAAATGTCAGGTGTGGGTTGACTTTGTCTTTCAAGTTCACGTTTCATTTCTCTGTATTCCACATATGAATGAATCATCCTGTAGTTGTCCTTTAGTTCCTTACTGACTTCATTAAACGTATTCACTGCTGGTCCCATTCATTTACTTCAAAAGGATACATTATAGTTACTTTTTTAGTGATTTAATATTGGTTTTCAAAATTATAGGATAACAGAGGTATAATTCCACACTGTTCCTACCACTAGAGTTCTGTGTCCCCATTCCCTCCATTGGCAACTTCATTAGTTCTCCCAAGGTTACAGGTGGGAGTTAACTATTATTTCTATGACTATCTATCCTGACTTCCCTGGGCAGATGACCACACCATTGTATTTTGGAACCTCACCTCTCCAGAGCCCTACCCAACTGAGGAAAGATAGAAACAGATTAGGGGTATGGATCGACCTGCCAAAGCCCATTTCCAGTGGAGAAAAAATTATAGAAGCCAGAACTTTCACATTCTGCACCCAGAAAAGAATTTTGGTCCATACTCCCAGAAGGGGAGAAATGTCAGTGGAGGATGGCCAGAGGTATCTGAACTCCAACTCCATCAGGACCTAGAGAGAGAAGAGGAAAAAAAAAAGGAAGAATATTCAGAAGTAGTAATAGGTGTAGGTATGACTTGGAAAGGAAGATAAGATGGGACCATGGGGAAAAATGGGCTAATATATATAAATATAGACAGAGAGTTATATAATTAATAGTCAACCCATAGCTGCGACCTCAAGAGAACTACAGTCATTTCAATGGAGGGAGGAGGGCACAGAACCCTGGTGGTGAAAACAGTGCAGAACCATACCTCAGTTATCTTATAAGTTTGTAAATATTAAGTTACGAATAAAATTAAAATGAAAAAAGAGATATGTAGATCTAAACTAAGTAACACCAGTTGTGTTAGCCATTGTCAATATGGTTCTACGGACAGGCACCTTGTGCCTCATTGTGTAAAAAGTAAATAAAAATAAGATCAGTAAAAAGTGTTAACAAACTTTTGACTCACTGGTATTTGAAGTGACTAGTAGCAATTATTTTGACAATATATACTATTGCATGAAGCTATGAATATGAACTTCATATTCATGCTACTCTATGTACTCAAATTAGAATTTCATGCTACTCTACTCTACTCAAAATAGAATTTTTGTTCACCAGAGACATATCAGCCATAATGTGCTATATGAATTCTCAGAAGTCTACCAAATAAATATATTTTTCAGCTATGTATTCAAATCAATAATAAATGTATTAAATATGAATATAATATGTGGCTCAGTGGACTTTCATGTGTGAGGACCCAGGCTCGCTTGTTTAGACCACATACACCAGAATGATGATCTAGTTCTCTCTCTCTTTTTCTCTAACTAAATTCCAATTATTTTTAATCAAAAAATTAATATGTCACAGTTTTTAAAATTAATATGTTTTTGATTTTACACATTTGGAGACGTAAATAAAATGGATCATATTACAGGGGGGAAATTAAAGAGGGACTTTGATTAGAAATCTAAATCCAAACTGGGCTGGCAAAATAATTCACCTGGAAAGGTACCTGTCTTGCCCGGTGCATGTGCCAGGTTTAAATCAGCCACAGCCATACTGGGGGAAACATTAGTGCTGTCGTGTTTTTCCCTTTCTCCCTGTCTCTCTATCTTCTATCTGGAATAAAAGAAAAAGTCAGCCTGAAGCAATGAATAAGGTAAACAAATGAATGAATTAAAAATTCCAAGCTAATGGGTTAATTTAATAGCTTAATATGAGAAAGACAAAAATATGATGAACAGAGGTGTTGATAATATTTCATTTTTAAACTAGAAATGTATGGATACTTCCTCTGTTTTTAATGCTTCTAACCTGGATATTTGCATACATGTCTTATATCAAATATATCAGAATAAAATAGCCCAAGGCAAGAACCCTTTATCTCTTTTATAAATGACACAAGTTTGTCAACATGTACTATTTTTTTCCTAGTTCTCTAATATAATTAAACCCTTTGTGAAAAATCTTTCTATCCTCTTGACCTGCCTTCTATTTAGATGGCAAATTTCACAAACCAATCATTTCCATTTCCTAATCCATTTGTCTGCACTTCCTGGCTATTCACTGGGCTCTTAGACACTAAAAACACTCCATCCTATTGGCTCTCACTGTCACATGACAACTGGTCTGAGTCCATGGAAATTTCTGCTAACAATGTAGTGTGACAGGAGAGAGAGACTGTGGAACTTCTTCCCTCAGTTTCCCTGTCTTTGGACTATATCTGTGTCCCTTGTGGTTACTGTTCCTTCAAGTCAACTCTCCCATAGTTCAAAGTTCATTGGCTTCTCTAACATCATATTATATCAACTTGTCATTAGATGTGACAGTGGCTTCTCGCTGTTTCTGGTCTTAGGGTGCTTCAGCTTCCCTTATCTATTCTTCAAGAATTTCCAGAGGCCAGTCAACAGCACATCTGCTTGAGTACACACACACATTACCATGTGCAAAGACCAGGGTTCAAGCTCCGCATTCCCACTCGCAGGGGTGAAGCTTCATGAATCACCACTCATGTTGCAGGTGTTCTCTCCCTTTCTACTATCCTACTCCCTCAATTTCTCTCTGTCATATATATATCCACCAGGAGCAGTGGAGTTATCATGCAGATCCACCTATTAATTAGCATCATGAGATGATCTGGCAGGAGAACAGTGACACTCATCAGATACTCTCCTCTTTGAAGAATTTGAATGCAAAATGCAAGGGAACTGTCCCCAGTTAGCAATAAAAGTCAATGCCAAAAAACATACAGAAGTCAGGTAGCAGACACTATAAAATGGCAGTGGTCGTGAGAGGCAGACTATGTAGAGGTTGTAAATAGATTCAATTCTCAAGTACAAAGGTCATGACTAAGCAGAAAATAAGACATCCATCTGCAGGGATGGGGAAAAGAGCTGAATCACAATATTGGCAAGAAACTGTCTTGCTAGAGGGTGACAAGTTAATGTCAGTAATAAAATGACTTTGCAGTCTTCTAACTCCTGAACTGTATTCCTTTCTTTGGAGGATCAGGATATCCATGTTACTGGATCAACAGACCCCCTTTCTGTGCGTGTATGCATCCCTCTCGCAGCCACTACCATCATATGGTCTCTGTTAGCTGACTGTAAGGTGTATATGTATGTACTATTTTATGTATCAAACCCTCTTTTTCAGAAGTTCTGGCAAATACAAAAACTTGGAAAAAACCAAAGCTTTTAACTCCTAATTTGATATTCTTTCTACTATATCATTCACATTGAGTTGGTAATCAAATTTTACTCTTCATTCTTTAGATCAACTTTAAAAAACAGATCAAGGAAACAGACAATACCAATCTAAAGTTAGACTTTGGAATTGGATCCAGAAGTGATTGCTAGAGGAGAAAGATATCAGGATAGAGAGTGGGACAAAGTCTAATAGTTGGTGCTGGGGTCCTGGGTATGATGTGACAACTTCCTTCAGAAGACATTCTTTTTTTTTCCCCTTTTATTTTTGATTAATAGTTAGGTGACAGGATTGTACGATTACTAGGCATAGTTCCAAACCACAACCACCACCAAAATTCTGTGCCCCCACCCTCCCACCTCCAAAATATAACCACTATAGTTCTTACAAGTATTAGAAACAGCTCGACTGCTTCTGGGTTTGTTGGTTGGTTGGTTGGTTTTCAAGTTCATGTGTATCAGGTCTCTAGATTCCACATATAAATGAAACCACCCAGTAGTTGTCTTTCATGTAGCAGAGCTCCTTGAAACCCCTGAAATATATACAATGACAATAACTAATGTCACTTCAATAAATATGTGTTAAGTTGATTTAATTGTCCTTTCTATTCTGGCCTAGTTTTAGAATAAAAAAAAATCTTTGTTATTTTTACCACACAATTGCTGCTGTCTAATTTTTTTTTATTTCACATTAGATGTGTGAGTTTTATGGAAACATTGACAAAAACCATAAGGTAAACTAAAAGTAATTTCACTACATGCATTTTGTACTGATGATCTAGACTACGATATAGAAACTTAAATAAGTAAATGAGGGAGTGACCTAAGTGAGGAGTATGGCACAAAAGGTCAGTTATTTCACTCTTCTAACACTGTAGCCCCTAATATGCAAAATTCCATGCAAAATTGCACTGAAATAGAACCTCAGAAGGAGAGGTAGTTCAATAGAGGAAGTAGATATTGAAAGAAGTGATAATGGGTGAAGCAGAGACAGAACACAGGGCAGTCACATCAGGAGTGTGTAAAGAAAACAACACAGCGGGTTAAGCGCAGGTGGCGCAAAGCACAAGGACTGGCATAAGGATCCCGGTTCGAACCCCGGCTCCCCACCTGCAGGGGAGTCGCTTCACAGGCGGTGAAGCAGGTCTGCAGGTGTCTATCTTTCTCTCCTCCTCTCTGTCTTCCCCTCCTCTCTCCATTTCTCTCTGTCCTATCCAACAACGACAACAACAATAATAACTACAACAATAAAACAACAAGGGCAACAAAAGGGAATAAATAAATAAAATAAATATTTAAAAAAAAAAAAAAAACAACAAAGATAAATATGTTCTCGTGAATGAATCCATCAAAGACAATTGGTATGAAAGAAATGTAGGGATGTCATTTATCTTGATTGTCCCAAAACCCCAGGCAGAATATTTTCCTGAAAACTCACCAAAAGTGAGCTAAAATTGTCTTGAGAATTGGCTGATGAGCCTAAAGTAAAGGAAAATGATAAATAGCAAAAATTTCTAGTTTTACGAAAGTAACTGAAAATGACAAAAGAAATGATATTTTTGTAGTCTCCTTACATTTTCAAAAGTTTCTTGAAAGTAGATATATCAAATATATATATCCAGTGGCTTCAGCTTACTGTTAGGGACCCTGAGTTCAGTGTATTCTGAACCAAAATGAGGAAGGTGTACACGGCTTCTGGGTACAAGAATTAAAGGGATAAAATTTGTCGACCCCCTCCTCACCTATTTCCTATTATACTTCCCTCACTCACTCCAAAGCTAGCCTTTTCAAAACAAGGACTGTGAAAGCTGAATAAGGGCAAGAGACTGGCAAGCTTTAATGATGACTCTTCAGTCACTATCAGGCCACCCCATCAGCTGGGGCCCTAATTCATGGAGTCCTGAGATTCCCAAACAGACATGATGGGCCTAGATCTCAAATAAATAAATCCATCTCCATTGTGACTAGTCATCTACATCAGGAACAACAAAACAACCCCCTTTGTTGGCCCCCATAGGACCTTGCCCTCAACTTGGACCAACAATGGTAGAGAATGTTTCATCCTCTGAAGGGAGGCTGGACAACATACTCTATGTTACACCTGAGGAAGATGGGTTATGATATTGGGGCAGCTTGGAACATTCCTACTCATGACCACAGAATGTGAGCTCAGATATACAGGGTTGCAGAGGTCACATAGGCTCCTAAGCTGAATATGGGCCCCAGATCACATCAAATCGATGGGGTTTATCGTCAACAATATCTATATACCTTCCCAATACTCTCTTCCCTGATCCAGATTTCTGATCCTTTTTCCAGCCATGACATCATCTCCCCAGTCAATAACATGGATCCACCTGCATTTCAGATTTCAGGCTCAGGGGAAAAAAAAAAAGCTAGTATAGCTATAGTCCCTTTGGAATATAACTAAAATATGCCTACTAGCTATCTACAGAACAGAGACCCCTCCCCCAACTCTTCATCTGCACTACAGGTTCATGATTAGTCAACTGGTTTGGGTTTATATGTTAACTCTCTTTTCAGCAACCAGGTTCCAGATGCTACCATGATGTCAATCAGATTTCCCTGAACAGACAACCCCACCAATGTGCCCTGGAGCTCCGATTCCCCAGAACCCCTCCCCACTAGGGAAAGAGAGAGGCAGACTGGGAGTATGAATCAACCTATCAATGCCCATGTTCAGTGGGGAAGAAATTACAGAAGCCAGACCTTCCACCTTCTGCATCCCATAATGACCCTGGGTCCATACTCTCAGAGGGATAAAGAATAGGAAAGCTATCAGGGGATGGGATGGGATACAGAGTTCTGGTGGTGGGAATTGTGTGGGTTGTATGCTTCTTATCCTATGGTTTTGTCAGTGTTTTCTTTTTATTAAAAAAAAATTGTTGACAAACTTACAGAATTTTCAGCATATTCTTCATTATATATGTGACTGTTGTAAACAGAAATACGAGAACAAATGTTTAGACCATGATAACTTCTAGAAAATTCAAGACATGTTATTAAACAATGAGATTTTGTGATTTCTGAGACTCCAGAAAGGAAATCAACACATATTTACATACCTCATATAGATGGATGGACAATATCAGACACTTCTAGATGACAAATCATATAAATGACTTTTTTTTTAGTTTTTTTTTTTTAGTTTCTTTGATCTCCCCCCACCAATCATGCATACATTGACCCTTTTTTCTTTTAATAACCTAAGATTTAAAAATGTAAATTGTTTATAAGATTCAACATGGGGGTAGGCAAGCAAGTTCTAGTCCCTTTGTCTTTGTAACAATGCAAAAGTATACAGTATACATGGGAAAAGTCATAAAGAGATGAGCTTGACCCTCAGAGAAGCTGCCATAACAGAGTACAAAAGACAAACATAGGGGTAGGGAGAAAAAAAAAAGAAAAACATCAACATGTTGACTACAGAAAGACTCACTAGATATAAAAATCTCTTGGGTGGGCTGGTTGGTGGTGCACCTGGTTGAGTGCACATGATACAATGTGCAAGGACCCAGGTTCAAGGCCCCAGTCTCCACCTGCAGTGGGAAATCTCCATGAGTGGTGAAGCAGGGATGCAGGTTTCTCTCTCTCTCTCTCTCTCTCTTCCCCTCCCTCCCTCTCTATCTCCCAATCCCTCTCGAGTTCTAGTTGTCTCTATCCAATAAATAAAGATAATAAAATTTTTTTAAAGAATTAAAAAAAAAAACTCTTCAGGGTTGGAGAGGTAGTGTAATTGTCATGCAAAAGACTTTCCTGACTGAGGTTCCAAGGTCTTAGGTTCAGTTCCCAGCATCACCATAAGTCAAAGCTGAGTAGTGCTCTTGTTGAAAAAAACAATCAGTTGTGGTGCCTGGCAGTGGCACATTGGTTTAAGTGCACATATCACCATGTGCAAGGATCTGGGTTCAAGCCCTTGCTCCTGACCTGCAAGGAGGATGCTTCATGAGCTGTGAATCAGCTCTACACTTCTGTCTTTCTCTCTCCCCTCCCCTCTCAGTATTTCTCTGTTCTGTTAATAAAAATAAAATAGAATTTTTTTTAAATGGGGAAAAATGGCTGCAAGAAGCCATGGTAGCACCAAGCCCCAGCAATAACCCTGTTGGAAATAGAAAAAAAAAAAAAAAAGATTGCAGCACCTTTTTTAAAGAATAAAAAAAGAAGAAGGGGGCCAGGTGGTGTTGCACCTGGTCGAGCATATGTATTATGACATGCAAGGACCCATGTTCGAGCCCTCAGTCCTTAGTTGCTAGGGGAAAGCTTTGCAAATGGTAAAGCAGGGCTGCAGGTGTCTCCCTGTCTCTCTCTCCCTCTATCACCCCCTTCCCTCTTGGTTTCTGGCTATCAGTATCCAATAAATAAAGATAATAAAAATATAAAAAGAAAAACAAAATTTAAAAAAAGAAGAGAAAAGAAAAATATAATCACTGTACACCATTCTGCCCAGCTCTAAGCAGTTCAATCAGTCTCTCCCCTCTCTACCCCAACTACCACCTAGATCAGGCCATCATTCAATTATCTTGACAATAAACCCTAATCAGGAAGAAGCCCACAGGGCAAATAACTTTAATCAAGCAAGCATGAGGGTAAACTGAAATAAAATCTGGACATCTCAACCCTATTACAGCTTTGTACCCATCACTTCACAACAGTAGAAGGCAGGAAGCAAAAAGAAGTTATTGGTAGGTAACAGCATCATCAGCTTTTCAGAAAATTGGGGCAGTGTGAAAGCAGCCACACTGGAGTTCAGTTTCCATAGTAATGGTCTGTTAATGTGTGCCAGGGAGAAACAGTTCACTCACTGGGCATAGTTTGTCAGAATCTATTCTTCCACCATTCGGTGATGTATTTCCCATCTCAAAGTTTTGACTTTGTATAGCCTCAGTCTGACACTGCCCAGACCTCCTCATACACAGACTTTTGTCCCTGGCTCTCACAGAGAATTAAATAAAATGGAAACACAGAGGAAAATACCTGTGGGGATGGACGAAGACATCTTGAAGAAATCCCTAAATACATCAGAGACACAAAGACCTCTGAAAGAAGATTCCAAAGTTATGGTACTGAGGATGTTCAGTATAATGAAAAGTTTGATGGAAGACCAGCAAAATCAGAGAAAATATGAGCAAAAGTGTGATGCCATAACAGAAAACATGGACATTAAGAACACAGTAAATGAGTCTGACAAAAGCCAAAGGTCAAAGTGGTGAGCAGAAAAATAAGGTGGAGAAAACCATTGTAAATACACAACAAGGGGGTTGGGGAAAGAGCATAATGGTTAAGCAAAAAAAAGACACTCATGCCTGAGGTTCAAAACTCCCAGCTTCAATCCCCTACACCACCATAATCCAGAGCTGAGAAGTGTTCTGGGAAAAAAAAAAAAAGCAACAAGAAAGTATGGCAAAATGAATGAAGGCAATATAGAAGAATTATGGGGTAATATAAAGAGGAATAACATTTGCATCATAGGCACTCCAAGAAGAGGAGAGAACAAGGGACAGAATCCTTATTTTAAGAAATATTAGTGTCCTGTCAGTGTCTAGGACATTGTTATTAACAGATAATCTTAAATTGTGTAAAGCATGTAAAGTCAAGTATAGCATGATAAATTAGAAAAATAAGCTCTTGACTAACTTGGTTATGATAATCATTAACTATTGCCATTTTAAACTCTTTATAAGACTACAAGAAACCTGTCCCATTCTCTTTAAAGTTCGCATTTATCCTAGTCCTGTAACATCTGGAACTTTGCTTGTATTCCTTGGTCTCTCTTCTCTTGATTCCTTATCCTGCTATACTGCCTGTTGGTCTCAACTAAATTGATGCCACCATGACAAGTCAGGCTGTTACTGCCTTTCCTCTGTGGACTGTCTTCAGAGAGGCCAAGCCTGAGATGTCAACCTCCCAACTCCTATTACCTAGTGAGATCTTTCCTAATATTTGGGACTACCTAGTTCCATTTCAGATTATACATTTTTTTTTAACGAAGTGACAGATCCGGGATATAAGTTAGGGACTATGGTACCATGTACATGTGTTCACATGTCCATAAGTTAGGGGCAAACACATACCCCAACATAAAAGTGCTTGATAGTCCTCTGTGATTAGACTTAGACCAAGTATGCTCAGCAATTTAGTAGAATGGCCTGAAAATGGTCCCATAAACTCTTTAATCAAATATATATTACTTAGCCCTAGACATCTTCCACTCTTATCTCCTACTTCACTTCCCTCAATCATTCTAGCTTCTTCTTCTAGCATTTGCCCTTCTTCCATAGCCAGTCAACAGCATCAGGTTGAGCCTGATGTAAAGTTTCGAGACCTCCTTTGAATCTGGAGAGGTGGCAGTCGTTGACTATGTGAGTCATAGTCTGTCTGTAGCCGCAGGGGCAGTTTGGGTCGTCTCTGGCTCCCCAGTGGTGGAACATAGCGGTGCACCGACCATGGCCTGTTTGATAGCGATTGAGGAGGGCCCAATCATAATGTGCTAGGTCAAAGCCGGGTTGACGCTTGCAGGGGTCTGTGATGAGGTGTTTGTTCTTGACCTCAGCTGACTGCCAACTCTGTTTCCAAGAGTCTGGAACAGAGAAGTTCAG
Source organism: Erinaceus europaeus (assembly GCF_950295315.1). NCBI lineage: Eukaryota > Metazoa > Chordata > Mammalia > Eulipotyphla > Erinaceidae > Erinaceus > Erinaceus europaeus. The sequence goes on from NC_080174.1 coordinate 16,764,275, forward strand.
TGTAGGCGTAGGGGACCAGATAGGATGATGAGACGTCAAGCGTTGGACAGGGTGGGCGAAGATATCCGCGTATATTGGCAGGTCCGGTCAAGCATAGATGTAGGAAATGAACTTAGATGATGCCGCATCCTGACGAATATCTGGCGGGGCGATGTTGCTAAGAACTGGCAGCCATGGAACCGGGGTGGAACGGATGGTTCCAGAAATTATCCTCATGGAGGAATATAATTTGGAATCGACCAAGTGGACATGGGGGCTACGGAACCATACTGGGGCACAGTATTCTGCAGTGGAATAGCATAATGCCAGAGATAATGATCGTAGTGTGGAAGCGCTCGCACCCCATGAGGAGCTGGCCAGTCTTGCAATGATGTGATTCCTCGCGCCCACCTTTGCTGCAGTTTTTATGAGATGTTCATGAAATGACAGAGTGCGATCGAGAGTAAAGCCAAGATAGACTGGCTGGGCTTCATGCCGGATTCTCGTATCGTCAAGCTGCACATTAAGCTCACGCGAGGCCGAGGCATGGTGTAGATGGAAAACAGATGATCATTCTAGCTAAGCAACTGCTATACAAAAGATAGTAAAGTTTACTCTTCTACCTTTTAATCTCTTCTGACTGGGCATCAATGTTATTGTCATCCTTTGCCAATTTTTAGAAGAGGCACTGTATGAAATTGGCCAAGACATACTGGCAATATATATATATATATATATATATGTCTATATATATCAAGTAAAAGATAACTGTTACTTGTTAAAATTTGGAGGCTCCAGCTGGCCGGGCTAGCTTTACGGGCAGGTAACAGAGACGACCAGAGACATACAGGGCAGGGAAGCTGTATTTCTTTATTCAGGAACAACGATTCATAAACTAAACCAAACTAATCACCAAACAGAACTCTGCTGCCTCTTTCCCCGCGGCAGTGCCAAGTACTCTCGAACTCTGGAACTCTAGAACCCTCTCGGGGTTCCTAGGGGCGGGGCCAAGTGGGCCCGCGAAACTAGCAGGACTGATCCAATTTTCTTGGCGGGGGAGAGCTAGAACAACCCAATGTAAAGCATACAACAATTCCCCCTTTTCTTTTTAACTAAATGACTACAGTATCAAGGGTGTGGGGTGAACAGAAACCTATATCGTACAGGCATTTTAAAAAAAAAGAAACTGTCACAAACATGGAGAAACATGTAAGCAAGTAACAAGAACCAGTGTGCTGCCAAGAGAAGGCCTGAGGGGGCCATATTTTGCCTCTGTGGGCAAAACTTTATCAGCTTAAAAAAAAACATTTCTTGCCTCTGGGGGGTGTACTTGCCTCGACAGGCATTTGCATCGGGGTGGGGAAAGGCCTAGAGTCCCAAAGGCAGCTGGCTGCAATTTACTTACTATGAAACAAAACTTGTTATTAGCATAATCATAGCACAATCTAACGTTTCTAATAGAGAAGGAATTTGAGACTTTTACATATCAACAACGTCTTTTAACCTTTTGTTACACCCATTCAAGATGGAGTCACACCCTAGTTGTGCGCAGGAAAGGAAACCTCAGGCATGGGAATAATTAGCATAGCCATTGTGCGATCTACCATTTCTAATAGAGAAGGTAATGGAGAGTTTTACATATCAACAAGTCTATTTAACCTTTTGTTTAGACCAACTTAGTTAAAATATATTGATTGTTAACTAATTTTTACCTCAGACTTTAAATGTAAGTTAATTTTATCTTTATGAGAATTACGTTGAAAACCTTTTTCATTTAACTTTGACTAGTAAGAATTTAGCCTTAAAGTTACTGTTTACCAAACTTTAAACATACACATAAACATGGTCATTAATACACAAGGAGAGAAACCTTTGTTACGAAGACATGTCATTTCAAACACGAATTTAGATATGTACTGTCTTAGTTGTTGGAGGGGGGGGGGGTTTACCATCCGGAGGTGGCTTCCCACGCAGCTCCACTTCAAGGAGTTACAGGTTGCGATCTCTGCACAAATCTCTGCGTACTCCAGCTTGTCTATCTTCAGACCGGACCGGCAGCTAGAGATCTCGTGTGCCCAGTTTTGGCAGGGAGCCCAGGGGTCCGGGAGTTCTGGGATCATTCCAGAATTCATAGCAAGAGGGCGGGCGGGCCAGCCTTGTAGAAGGCATGGGCCGAGGTGCCCAGGGGTGGCAGCCATGATAGGCCACCGCGGCCCTGCCCCATGGCCCTGCCATGTCTGCTGCCCTGTTCGCAGTGGCCGAGCAGCGTGGAGGGATCACGCGTCCAGTGCCCTGCGCCATGCGGTGGAGAGCCGGCTCCTGTGGGCTGGCCTCGGGCTCTTGCATGCTGGCATCAGGCTCCTGCATGGTGGCATCAGGCTCCTGTGTGGTGGCATCGGGCTACTGCGTGCTGGCATCAGCCTCCTGCGGGCTGCGGGGCTGCGGGGCTGCGGGCACGGTGCGCAGGGTTGTCTGGGCACAGCCGGCTGGCTGGCTGTTTAACCAGGTGGAAACAGCAGCTCCGCGCCTCGCCTCTTGCCCGCTGACTCTTCCCGACTCCTCTGGCTGTTTTGAGTTCGCCCAAGCGAGTGGAAACCACAGAGTGGTCAAGAGATAAATGTTACAGAAACAGCAAAACAGTCTCGTGAAGAATGAGCAGGGGCCTTTGGAGATCTCTTCACAAGCAGAAGAGAAGGCCATAGTACATAGGTAGCCAAATTGTCTTCACTTACCTGAGAGATGCGCAGGTCAGGTCCACGTGGGCGCCATTTGTTGTTAAAATTCGGAGGCTCCAGCTGGCCAGGCTAGCTTCACGGGCAGGTAACAGAGACAACCAGAGACATACGGCTAGGCAGGGAAGCTGTATTTCTTTATTCAGGAACAATGATTCATAAACTAAACCAAACTAATCACCAAACAGAACTCTGCTGCCTCTTTCCCCCGTGGCAGCGCCAAGTGCTCTCTCAAACTCTGCAACTCTCCAACTCTTGAACTCTGGAACTCTGGCACTCTCTCGAGGTTCCTAGGGGCGGGGCCAAGTGGGCCCGCGAAACTAGCAGGACTGATCTAATTTTCTTGGCGGGGGAGAACTAGAACAACCCAATGTAAAGCATACAACAGTTACTCCTATGACAACTCTTCATAGAATCATTGAACAAGTAAATGGAAAACAAAACAAAACTTGAGGCTAATTTAGACTACACTAAAAGCCTAGGTCTATTTTATCCCTAACTTGAGGCCAGACTCAGTAAACCTAATACTGGCTTGGGTACAAAAAATGCCTTTGAAGTACTGTTTCCATGTCTTTTGAGGAAAAGTCTAAGGGTGGTGTTGCTTTGTCTAAGACTTTAGGAGAACTATGGTGGTTATCACTGGGAGGGTGGGAGCCACAGAACTTGGTGATGGTTACAATGAGGAACTACACCCTATAATCTTATAAAATTGTAAACCCCTACTAAATCTGTCATAAAATATTAAATATAAATAAAAGCATCTGGTAGTATTTTTAATATTGGATTCACCAAAGCTTAGAACACATTTCATTTCAACCACATTACAACCAGTAGGCCCCTCTAAAAGATCATATAGTATCATGATTTGCATAGCTTCAAGGAATACATAGGAACCCTAAATTTTTCTCCTATTTAAGAAATCTTTGAGTTTTGGAGACCTGGAATATAGGTACTTAGCTTGTCTCATTCCTCTATTTGATACAATGACTCCTACTATACCTAAGAGAGAATGACAAAGTAATCCTTAATTAGTATGCATTGACTTATTCAAGGGAATTTTATTGTATAAGATTGATTTATTTTCTTTTTAAAATAGTTTTTAATATCTTTTTTATTTTTTAATATTTATTTATTTTCGCTTTTGTTGTTGTCGTCATTGTTATATAGGACAGAGAGAAATGGAGAGAAGAGGGGAAGACAGAGAGGGGGAGAGAAAGATAGATACCTGCAAACCTGCTTCACTGCCTGTGAAGCGACTCCCCTGCAGGTGAGGAGTCAGGGTCTGGAACCGGGATCCGTATGCCGGTCCTTGTGCTTTGCGCCATGTGCGCTTAACCCTCTATGCTACCACCCGAATCCCTTATGTATTTTCTTGAGATTCATCTTTGGCATGTGTTTGTGCTGGGATTTGAACACAGCATCTCTGAAGTTTCAGGCACTTAAGTCTTGTGCATTTCCATTGTATTATCTCCCCAGTCCAGTTTTAAATTATCACTGTTGCTCTTATTTTGGGAAAAAAAAAACTTGTTTACAATCTAACATTTCAAAAACATGGTTGGTCACTTCACTAACAAACCAAAGTAGAGAATTATAAGAATTATTTCTATATACCACAATTGTTTTATTTTAACTTAAGACATGTAGTATGTGCTCCTTCATAAATTTTTAGATCTTTATAAAGGGGGCCAGGCCCAGGCAGTGGCACACCCAGTTAAGCTCACATAGTACTAAGTGCAAGGACCCACACATGTGCAGAGGAGAGTTTCACAAGCAGCAAAGCAGATCTGCAAGTGTCTATCCTTCTCTCTCCCTTTCTATCTCCCCTTCCTCTCTCAATTTCTCTCTGTCCTGTCCAATAAAATGGGGGGAAAAATGGCAGCCAGGAGCCACAGTGGTTCATAGTACCAAGCCCTAATGATAACCCTGAAGGCAAATAAATAAATCCTTGTAAACACGTTTCAGTGTTTTGACACAGCTCCACACTTTGGTTATTTAGACCTCAGTCTTTAAACCCATTAATAAAAGTTCTCATTCACCCTTTAAAAAAAAACACAAAAACCATTAACCACAGTCATCAGTGATAAATTTCCATGTTCTTGAGAATGGATCTAGAAGTTAGATATTTCCGACACAATCATTTGTATGTTTTTTGCTTTTTGATCACCCTTGTCCTCAGCCTTGCTCACAACTCATTTCATAGTAAGTAACCTTTTAAGTCACTCTTCTTTGATGTCTTTCCAAAACATTCAACTTCACATTGATGGAAACCGTGTTATTTTACCCACTTATACCCAGTGTATTCAATAGCAACTTAAATTACACACTTAACAATTATCAGTGTGATCAGCATACCTATGTCGGGATTGCACATCAATTTCGTAATCACATCACTCCACAGTAGGAATTCAGCGTCCCAGAAGGTGTACCAGTGGAACCATTCATCTCGTAGCAGAGCTCTGAGAGAGTAAGATGCAATCCTAAGGTCATCTGGGAAAGCATATATTGTTTTGTAAATGTGCCAGTACTGTACTTACATGTTAATAAACAATAATAACTACATACAATCTGAAAGAGTAAGTTGTAGCTTATCCTACAGAGTCTCATCATTTAGGATTCAAAGAACTTGATTTTCTCAGCTGTTTCAGATCTTAACTGATCAGGATATGGCTATGCCTTTATTTGCTTAGTTTTAAACAATATTTTTATGTTTATTCAATGAGGTAGTCAGCAATTGAGAGGGGATGGGGAGATAAGAGGGAAAGAGAAACATAGAGACATCTGCTTCATTACTCACAAAGATTTCCTCCTGCAGGTGAGGGGCAGGGTGCTTGAACCTGGGTCCTTGTGTATTGTGACATGTCCTCTCAACCAGGTGCACCACCATGGGCCCAAAAGCTATGATTTTAAGAGGAAGAAAAGCAACCACTCGTTTCTTAATGAAGCAATTTCCTTTGTAGACTATTCATTTAAGACTTTCTGACTTGAAACTGTAGTGACTAAAACTTAAGACCTTAGTGGCTTAAAACTGTGACTTTCTAGAGCAAATGAACAAAGTGAAATTCAAGCTGACCTGTGAAATTCACAATCATTTACAAATGGATGCTCATGGTGTTAATGAAATTAACTTTTGCATATAGCACCTTTTTAAAATTGCTTTATTGGGGAATTAATGTTTTACATTTGACAGTAAATACAATAGTTTGTACATACATAACATTTCCCAGTTTTCCATATAAAAATACAATCCCCACTAGGTCCTCTGTCATCCTTTTTGGAAATGTATTCTCTCCCACACCCCACCTACCCCAGAGTCTTTTACTTTGGTGCAATATGCCAATTCCAGTTCAGGTTCTACTTGTGATTTCTCTTCTGATTTTATTTTTCAACTTCTGCCTGAGAGTGAGATCATCCCATATCCATCCTTCTGTTTCTGACTTATTTCAATTTGTCAAGGTCCATCCAAGATCGGCTGAAAATGGTGAAGTCACCATTTTTAATAGCTGAGTAGTACTCCATTGTGTATATAGACCACAACTTGCTCAGCCGCTCATCTGCTGTTGGACACCTGGGTTGCTTCCAGGTTTCAGCTATTATAACTTGTGCTGCTAAGACTCACAGTTGCATTTGGTGAGTCTTAGGGGAGTCCTCTCCTCGCTTCAGCCATCTTTTTGTTGGTGAAACAGACTGGAGGTGGTGTCTCAACTGCTAAACTGCTGTGTTGTTTTCGACGGGTTATGTTGTTTTCGCCAGGCTGGCTTCATGGGCACAGGCGGGTAACAGATGACCAGGGACTCATGGTTGAGCTGTAGGCAGTATCTCTTTATTCATGCAGGACGCAGCACAATCTAAGATGAGCTGAGCTAAACTCAAGGTACAGTACTCTAAAACTCACAATGCTGTCTTTATATATACTTCCCAAGTAGGGTGGAAACAGGATGTGACATAGAGAGGGTGGAGAGAAAAGTGACTGGTGAAAATCAGAGTGTGACAAAGAGGGGGCAGATTAGGCAAGAATCCTATCACTGAACCACAAATGCCCTGGAGGGAGGGTGGAACTTGTTAACAGTGGTTATGTAAATAAAATAGTGTTAAGCAGGGGGGATTTAAACCAAATGAAACAGAAGGGGTCTCATGCATACCAACAATTCCCCCTTTCTTTTTAACTAATGGCCATTATGGAGTGAACAGAAACATATATCGTACAGGCGTTTTCAAAAGAACTGGCATATAACATGGAAAACAACATAGGCAAGCAGCAATAACCAGTGTGATGCCAAGTGGAGCTTTTCTTGCCTCAAAGGGCAAGGCCTAGCAGGCAAAAGGGCATTTCTTGCCTCTGGGAATGCTTCATGCCTCTGGGGGCATCTCTTGCCTCAAAGGGTATTTCTTGCCTCTGGGAAGGCTTCATGCCTCTGGGGGCATCTCTTGCCTCAAAGGGCGTTTCCTGCCTCTGTGGGCATCTCTTGCCTCTTGGGGCGCTTCATGCCTCTGTGGGCATAACCTAATAAGGAGGGGGAGCTTTCTGCCTCTGGGACAGAGCCTGCAGGCGAGGGGACATGGTCTATAAAGTCTCAAGGCAATTGGCTGAAGTTAGTCTTTAAGAAACACAGCAGCGTGTACCAGTAAGTCCGATGGAGGTGTCAGTCCAAAGTAACCGCCCACAGAAGAAAATGCCAAGGCATGAAACGCTGTACGTCTGTCTTGATGGGGAATGTAGGCCACCTGAATTCTGCTTTTCTGTAGAGAGTGATCTTTGGAGTCTGTGAATTTGTTTCTTCAGGTCGTGCCAGGTCTCATCATTGGTTTCCGGGGGCGATGTCAGAGAACAGGATCCAAATGGATTTCCAGGAATTCTATTTGAGTAGATGCTTTTTCATTTGAAGACTTTGACAGCTGAAATTCACTTACTTGTTAAACAAAACTTGTAGCAGATTAGAAGTTTACTATAATTGATAACTCCATTATAATTGGAAGTCCTTTCTAGTATGATTTTAAGGTTGTTTAAACAGTTTAAACTCAATAAAATGTGGAAAGGTAAACAGAAGAACCACGGTTAAAAGCCTCAGGCATGAGAATAATTAACATAATCATTGCACTATCTGCCCCACCCATAACTCATACAGTTTTCAGGATTAAACATTTCAGACTCATGTCAAGACGTAAAAGAGAAATCAAAGGAGGAAAAAAACAACTTTTTGCATTGTTTCTGGATGTCTCTAGAAATCATGGCTGCGTCCAGCATTTTTTTTAAGTCAATGTCAAACAAAAATTCAGTCATTCAAATCATTTTCTTATGAAACGCAACTTGAACCAGATTATCAAGATCTCACCATGTAGGATTAAGAATCCCCGGAGGGCGTCCTAGTCCAAAAAGGTCCTCGAAATTCCATTTAGGGTGCTTCTGACTGTTCCTGCTGAATTGCTTCAGGCACCCATTTTTAAAAGTGTCTTCCCATCGAAGAAAGAATCCAATCAGGAGAGTAGAACTAACCACATGTCTCCATACTTGGGAACTGCCAGGGTACTGGAGAATGCTCTTCAAATTAGAGTAGTCCTTCTCCATGGGGAACATTCGAGAAGAAGTCCAGAAAGTCCCAGTGGAAATCCCCATGCATATCCCAAGGTCTATGATTACGGTCATAAAGAACCAAATTGTGGCCCGGAGCAAAATGTAGTCCTTTTCCTCAGAAAACATGGGAGAGGGAATCCAGAAAGTCCAAGGAGAAATCTCCGTGCATCTCCCAAGCTCTATGATCCCGGTCATAAGAAACCAAAGTTCCCAGTCAGGGAACCGAAGTGTGGCCCAGAGTAAAATGTTCCAGAGACAGACTAACTGTCTCATGATGAAACAGTAGAGGCTTTGGCAAACCTCTTCATAAGTAGAAAGGCAACCCATGGTGGACGGGTAGCCAAGTTTACTTATCTGGACGATGGGTGGGTAGGGTCCCACGTTGATGCCGGTCCATGTTTTAGGGCTTATTTCAGTCCCTGTTCAGGCGCCATATGTTGTTTTCGACGGGTTATGTTGTTTTCGCCGGGCTGGCTTCATGGGCACAGGCGGGTAACAGATGACCAGGGACTCATGGTTGAGCTGTAGGCAGTATCTCTTTATTCATGCAGGACGCAGCACAATCTAAGATGAGCTGAGCTAAACTCAAGGTACAGTACTCTAAAACTCACAATGCTGTCTTTATATATACTTCCCAAGTAGGGTGGAAACAGGATGTGACATAGAGAGGGTGGAGAGAAAAGTGACTGGTGAAAATCAGAGTGTGACAAAGAGGGGGCAGATTAGGCAAGAATCCTATCACTGAACCACAAATGCCCTGGAGGGAGGGTGGAACTTGTTAACAGTGGTTATGTAAATAAAATAGTGTTAAGCAGGGGGGATTTAAACCAAATGAAACAGAAGGGGTCTCATGCATACCAACACTGCTGGACTGTTACCAGCTACTCAATCTCTCCCTAGGCTCCTCTCTGTCCATGAGCCACATGTGTTTGCACTCACCGGTGATTTGGGGGTTCCTGAAGTCGTTCTAATCCTGTCTTGTTTCTGTCCCAGGTTAGTCTCCTTTGGTGTTCCTATATAGCGCCTTTAAAGGGGTTTTCAGGAACATCATCTCATTTGAACCTCACACCTTATAAGCTCAGTTCTGTAAGATATTCCTCACCCCAGTTTCTTTTTTTATTTTTTATATTTATTTTCCCTTTTGTTGCCCTTGTTGTTATTGTTAGATATGACAGAGAGAAATGGAGAGAGGAGGGGAAGACAGAGGGGGGAGAGAAAGCTAGACACCTGCAGACCTGTTTCACCACCAGTGAAGCAATTCCCTTGCAGGTGGGGAGCAGGGGGATCAAACCAACATCCTTATGCCGGTCCTTGCTCTTCACACCACGTGTGCTTAACCTGCTGCACTACTGCCTGATCACCCAGTTTGTAAGATGAGGGAACTGAGACCCAAGGAGACGTAGTGGCTTGTCCAGTTTTCCAGTGTTCCACTGTCGTCCTTAGGGGGCTCACCCCATCTGCCTAGAATATCACCAGTATCTCCCCCTTCCATGTGGTTTGAGTCCATATGGGGTAGATATATGCCTCACCAGAAGATAAAATGGCTAAGGTTAATCATCATGGAGGTGTTCAAGGATCCACCTCTGCATATAGGGGGCCGTACCCTCAATCCCTGGACCCTCTATAAAAGTAAGAGGAACAGGGGGAAAAAATGGAAGCTTTCTTACTGTTGAGGGACAAGGTACCACCCAGAAAATAGGAGTAGCTTGGAAAGGTGGAGCTGGGGCTTGGGTTTTAAAAAGCTGAACCTTTGAGCTTTCTCTTTGCCAAACCACCATGTTTAGTGTTAAGTTGGTCCTCTTTACTTTCTCTCCCTCTCCTCTTTCTCCCTTTCTCTTTCCTCCCTCTCCCTCTCCCTCTCCCTCTCCCTCTCCCTCTCCCTCTCCCTCTCCCTCTCCCTCTCCCTCTCCCTCTCCCTCTCCCTCTCCCTCTCCCTCTCCCTCTCCCTCATGGCCCGACCTGTGAATGCTCTCAGTTTTCCCAAATAAAAGTTTACAGTGCCTGAACATTCGTGTTCTCTCCTCAATTCTTTGCTGAGATAATGCGTGACAAAACTTACAAAACTGGGAAAACAAATGTTGCCTTCCCTTTCCCCCTTAAACCTTACTGCTGACGGCCTGCATGAAACTATGTGTTTATCTTTCTCTTTCTTATCCCAGAATAAATACTCGCCTCCCGGTAACTTGATAAAGTCTCTTGTGATTCTTCACTGTGGATATTTGGCAGAGCTCAAAGTGGACCCCCTAGACCTTTTGCCCTGCCTCATCCACAGTACAGCCATAGATCAAATCACATTGCTTTACTTTTTGTCTCTCCCTACTAAAGCATGTAGTACAATAAATTACCCTGAGCAGAACAAATTGCCTTTATCCCATAGGAGAGAGAGCAATGAATTAATGTCATTTTCCTCCTTAACTCTATCACTGTATGCTTCCTACCCTACAAGTGCATTTGTCTTGTAGAAGTTTTTCTTCCCACTAGCCTAAACAGCCGAGATAATAATGATTGCCTCCTCTTTGAAGTCCAGTCCCTCTTATCTGGTACATGTGTCTGGTGATAAATTAATCTGACTGGACTGAATTCTAAAAGATTGGGCTTTGCCCATTTTAGGGATAACAACGCATGTCAGAGAACAGGTTGTATTGTTGCTAAACAAAACTTGGGATATTGTAAAAATGGAAAAATTAAAAAATATGGAGACTTGAGAAAAGACAATAGTTCAGTGCCCTTTTCAAGAAAACATCAAGGTATGCTGTAGCAGGGCTGGAAGGTGGCTACCAGGTTAGGTGCACATGGTAAGAAGCACGAGGATCCAGGTTCGAGTCCCCGACTGACTTCCCACCTGTGTGTGTATGTGTGTGGGGGGGTTGCTTCCCAAGCAGTGAAGCAGTTCTGCAGATATCTATCTTTTGATTTTCCTTTCTATCTCTCCCTCCTCCTCTCTCAATTTCTCTCTGTCATATCCAAAAAAAAAAAAAAAAAAGAAAAGAAAAGAAAAAAAGACTGTCAGGAGGCTCTCTCCCCCTTTAGTTCCTTCAGCTGCCTAGTAATAGACAACAGGACTGAAGAAAAAGCTTATGGAGTAGGCTGTGTTCCCTGCTGTGTGTATGGCCTAGGTCCCACTCCCAGAACTATGGTGCAGGGGGAAACTAATGATCAGGACCTACTTGCCTCTTTACAGACAATAGCTCGAGCCCAACAGCATGTGTGGCTGAGACTGAGAGCAATATACAAAGCTGCACCCCCTCCAGAAGCTCATCCCTTCCAGCCTGGAGAGACGCCACCAAAAAGAGACGCTCAGGCCCTGGTGGAAAGGACCTTATACTGTCATCCTAGCCACCCCTAAGGCCCTGAAGGTGGACGGTATCGGCCTGTGGATCCACCACTCCCACGTCCCTACAGCAGAGGCGAGAGAGTTCAAGACCAGATGGCGACTTGAGTCTGTCCCCAAACACCCGCTCAAACTCTGGTTGCTCCGCTTGTGACTCTGCAGACTCTTTCTCTCCTGGTGACCAGCCCCTGGCAGAAACAGGGACTGGCCCATGATTGGGCCCTACAAGTTGCAAAAGACAAGGGGGAATGAGGAGGTAAATAAGAGCAGCCGTTGACCCGAAACCAACTGTTCCTTGTTCCACATAAACATCCCCACCTGTACCCACCCTGTGCTAACTATAAAAAAGCTGAGATGGGAAAAGTTTGGGGTTGCAAGACTTCCCCTGCATGGAGGCTCTTGGGACCCAAGCTTAAGCTTGCTAATAAAGGCTCTTATACTTGCTTGTGACTCTGGACTTCCTTGTGTGTGAGTGGGACCCGAACATCTGGGCGCAACATGTCTCTCTCTCTTTCCCTCTCTCTCTCTCTCTCCCCCCCCCACACACACTTTCTTTCATTCTGAGTAAAAAATTCAGCTCAGAAGCAGTGAAATTGTGTACAAGTTTCCAGTTTCATTTAGCAAGACAAAAGATGTTTAATTTGGTGTACACAGCGGCAGTCAGTTGATATCACATTTCAGACAAAGAAGTAACAATTCTGTGAAGAACAAGAGGACAAAGAAATTGTTCAGTTCATTAGTCCGGGTTTAGACAAATAACTTAGTGAGTTATTGAGAAACTGTTAATCTAGCCCCTGCTTCCCACCTGGGGAGAAAATGATGTCTCTCTCACTATGTGCAGGGAGAGAACTTGCACAAGTAGATTTACTCCCTGTTTTCAGGAAAAACAGGAAAGAGGATCAGAGAAAAAAAACCTTGCCTTTAGACTTGGGTTATAATTCACTTGCAGATTATTTCTTCAGTTGGGAGCAATCACTTTGTTATTCGGAGACACACTCTGAAGTGGCTTGTCTGGAACTAGACTGGTGATTTGTAGTATCATCTTCATCCTTATTCTTATTCTTAGACTTAGTTATTAAGTCTAGAGTTCCTTTCTCTCTTTTTCTTTCCTTTGTTTTTTTTTTTTTTTTTTACTTTATTTTAGAACTTTATTGAGCAATGGTTTACAGTATAGTCTTTTTTTCCCCACCACTCCCATCACCAAAGGTCTGTGTGTCCATCCCCACCCCCATTAGATAACCAGTATTGTTCCCCCAAAGACTTAGATATAGTTTGACTTTTTTTTTTCACACAGTTGTCCTTTACCTTTTCACTTGCTTCACTAAGCATAATCTTCTCCAATTCCATCCACTTTATCCCAAAGGACACAATATCATCCTTTCTTTTTTTAAATTAATTAATTAATTTATTTATTTATTTTCCCTTTTGTTGCCCTTGTTTTTTTATTGTTGTTGTAGTTATTGTTGTTGTTATTGATGTTATCATTGTTAGGAGAGAGAGAAATGGAGAGAGGAGGGGAAGACAGAGAGGGGGAGAGAAAGACAGACACCTGCAAACCTGCTTCACTGCTTGTGAAGCGACTCCCCTGCAGGTGGGGAGCCGGGGGCTTCAAACCGGGATCCTTATGCCAGTCCTTGTGCTTCACGCCACGTGCGCTTAACCCGCTGCACTACCACCTGACTCCCAGTCCTTTCTTTTTTAACTAAATGTGGAGAGAGAGGAACTCTACTACACTGCTGGTGGGAATGCAAATTGATGCTGCCACTATGGAGAACAGTCTGGAGAATCCTTACACAAATACAAATGGAAATGCATTATGATCCTGCAATTCCACTACTAGGCATGTAGCCCCCCCCAAAAAAAAATCTAATAACATTTATTCAAAGGGATGTATGTACCCCCATATGTATGTATGTTCAAAGTGGCTTTATTCACAATAGCAAAAACTGGGGAGCAACCAAAATGCCCTTTGACAGACGACTGCATAGGAAACTCATGGGTCATTTTTGTTTGTTTCTTTCCAGAGGTAGGCCTTAAGCATGCTCCCTGGACATCTTTTTAATTCACATAGAAAGAGAAAAGGGGGGATAGAACTGAAGAACTGAACTTGCCCTGGCACTGCAATGACACTCCCTTCTGAAGACTAGAATCTGGGTTTAAGGAATAGCAAGACAGACAGACACCTACCCCAGAGAAATGCCTCTCTCTGTCTCCTCTTACCATGTCTAATCCACTTACCTATTATTCATTTTAATTCATTTCTCCACTCTGCTTTCTTTGTATGTTTCATTTCTTTTTGCGTGGAATGCTCCCCCCCTTTTTATTTCTTTATTGGGGGATTAACAGTTGACAGTAAAATACAATAATTTGTACATGTGTACATTTCTCAGTTTTCCAATCCCCCGGTTTCATGCTTTCTGAAAAAAAGATGTTGAAGACAAAGCCTTGAGTTCCTCCCACTATAGACTTGCTATTTCTCAGCAGTCTTTTTAAAAATAAGTCTATCATCCCTTCTGATTATAAAATTTATCCAATATGGAAAATTAGGAACAAGGAAATGAGAGTCAAGTCAAGGTCTTGTGATCAAACAAGGGTCGACAAAATACACCTAACAGGTCAGGTTCCACGCACCCTGTTTTTATAGAAAACCAAAGGAAGTTGGGGTTTGGACAGCAAGATAATTCATCTGGGTGGGTGTCTGCTTTGTCATGTACACCACCCAAGTTTGAACCTGGAGGAAGCTTCAGTGCTTTAGCCTCTCTCTCTCTCTCTCCTCTCTCTTTCTCCGTCTCTCTCTCTCTCTCTCTCTCTCTCTCTCTCTTTCTGGAAAAAGTTGACACAGACCAGTGAAATCCAAATAAGGACAAAAAATAAGGGAGGTAGGTCTAGCAACACTGTCCCCTCTACTTGTTTATACATTGTCTACAGCAGTGTTTGTGTCATAATAACAGCATTTAAGGTTTAGGACAGAGAACAAATAGCCCGCAGAGTCCCCAGTTTTTTTCCCACCTAGCCCTTTAAAGGAAAAGTCTGCTGGTTCTTCACTGGAGAACTCCAATAACATTTGGGTTTCTCTTTCCACCTCAGTTCGTTTGTCTTTGATGTCACAATATGGATTGGTTTATCTGTTTTTCTGGTGTCTGTGGTAAATATTGACACTGGCCTCCCTAATGTGGACTGCCCCCCCACTTCTTACTTATTTCTAGATCTTTGACTCTTTGAGTTCATCAATATGCCCAAGAGAAAACTTAATTTTCTAGACTGTCTTCAATTAAATTGATGCTGGGATGTCATTTTGAACAATGAAGTCCCATTTGTCACTGATTTCCCCAGTACACGCACACTTAGCTGCTCAGGTGATAGCCGTTTAGAACATCAAGGCCCTTTGCTGAACTGGGTTGGGTGCGTCCAGGTATCTGTAGTCAATTTGAGGACTAAGAGGGAGTAGGGAGATCTGGAGTGGAATTACTAAGTTCTTCTCCATGCAGCTTTCATAACCTTACTCTACCAGACCAGTTTGTTCACGTGGCAGTTGCAAGGGTAAAGAGAGGAAGCTTCCATAATGGTTCTGGGCCCATACTTCCAGGGAATAGAAAAGCTTCCAATGGAGGGGATGGAATGAATAACTCTGGTAGTAGGAATTGTGTGGGATTGTACCCCTCTTATCCAGTGGACTTGTTGGATCATAATTAAAGAAGGAACTGCAAAAGTGGGAGAGAAAGAGAGAGAGAGAGAGAGAAAGGAAGCAGGAATGACTGCTCAGTCTCCAGTTTGTTGTTGGCCTGAAGGCAAAACTAAGTCACATGGGCAAAGTCCAAGTCCCAACAAAGAGCATAATTATGGGAGACATGAAAAAACAGGTAGATAAACGCAATTGATTTATCAGAGATAAAGAAACAGAAGTCCATGGACAAGTCATCTTCTACTAAAAAGAGCAAGTATTTCTTCTACCTGGACTAGAGATGTGAGGTTCAGAGGTGTGGTCACTCACCATCTTATGACTATGAACTGACAAATCTTAGGACATAGGCTTCTGGGTCTGCTAGTTATGAAGAATCAGAAAGATGGAAAGATCTATTATTCCTCATGGTAGTGTTTTTGTGGCTGTTCTGTTATTGTTGTTGTTTATCAGACCACTGCTTAGCTCTGGTTGATGATGTTGCTTGGGATTGAATCAATCAGGGACCTTTGGTGCCTCCGGCATGAAAGTCTTTTTTTTTTCTTTTTTTTCTTTTCTTTTATTTATTTATTCCCTTTTGTTGCCCTTGCTGTTTTATTGTTGTAGTTATTATTGTTGTTGTCATTATTGGGTAGGACAGAGAGAAATGGAGAGAGGAGGGGAAGACAGAGAGGAGGAGAGAAAGATAGACACCTGCAGACCTGCTTCACCGCCTGTGAAGCGACTCCCCTGCAGGTGGGGAGCCGGGGTTCGAACCGGGATCCTTATGCCAGTCCTTGTGCTTTGCGCCACCTGCGCTTAACCCGCTGCGCTACAGCCTGACTCCCGAAAGTCTTTTTATATAACCATTATGCCATCTCCCCAGCCCCCTCATGATGCCTTTTAGCTTGTTGAGCTACTGTAGAATGAACTGGCTATGTGAGACAAGTATATCCTTACTAATTCTCCACTGAGTAAAGTTAAGTTTATACATATATATTTGTGTGTGTATGCATATGTGTGTAATATATCATATATATCATATGTATATATAGATATCTATGATTTATTTATGAATGAAGGAGGGAGAGACAGATGGAGGGAAGCGGGGAAAGAATCAGAGTACCACACTGATACATGCAATGCCAGGGAACAAACTTAGGAACTCATGCTTGAGAGTCCAATGTTTTATCCACTTTGCTACCTCTCAGGCAACTATCAATAATATATTGATTTGATTTTCTATTAGTACATGTAATCTAGATTGTTTTCAAAAAATAGCATTTAACATATTGCCACAATAATACTTATTTCACCAGCCTCTTCTCAAAAGATGCCTGGGGAGCTTCCAGACTTTCTCTCCAGTAGATGATGCTTCAGTGATCATCCTCCCACATCCATCTCTATGGTGTCTTCAAATGTCTTTATAAGACGAACTCTTGCAGGAGAAAATTTCTGGAGCATAAACACCTCACTTGGATCTTCATGCACATGATGAGTTGGTCTTGCAGAAAATTGGTGAAGAAAATATAGCATCTTCCATTAAAGATACAATACGTCTTTCCTACAACTGCTCTAAATACATATCTTTCCTACAACTGCTCTAAAACAGGCTATTAAGAATCTTTGTAAACTTTCCCAATCTACTAGAAAGATATATATTCTGATACCTGGTGGTGACGCAACTGGTTGAGCGCACTTATTACAATGTGCAAGGACCCAGATTTGAGCCCGCGGTGCCCACCTGCAGGAGAAAAGCCTTGCAAGTGGGGAAGTAGTGCTGCAGGTGACTCTCTCTCTCCCTCCCTCTTTGTCACCCTCTTGATTTCTTGCTGTCTCTATCCAATAAATAAAGATAATATTTTTTATAAAAAAAAGACCTTAAAAAGAAAAGAAAGATATATATTCCACGTATGTTCTTACTGGTCATTGATTTTTATTGAAATTCAGTTTTGTCACACATTTATTTCTAACTTTTCTCTCTTCTATAAACTGTCTGCTTTCTCTTCTAGTCATTTTGTATTAATATTGTAATTTTTTACTATTTCATACATTCTCCCTATGCACACAAATCAATTATATTAGAATTATGATATTACTCAGCATAATTTTTTAATTCCCTCATATCTGACACTTATATAACAGTTTTAAAGCAGATTATTAGGTTCAACTACTAAGGATTCTGGTATAATTCCATTATTTGATTTTCCTGGACTTTATACAATGCATGCATAGTCTCTCAGTTTATTTACTATTTTTTTCTTAATATTTATTTTGCCATCATTGGGGCTTTTTCTCTTTGGGATGACTTTTCCATAGAGTAAGTGAAAGAGACAAAGATAATTGTAGAGAAGAAAAAACAAAACAAAACAAAAAACCCAAGCACTGAGACTTCCCCCAGCGTGTTGCAGGCTAAGTACAAACCTGGGTTAAACACATATAAAGCAGTTGTGGGGGCCTAGGTGGTGGCACACCTGGTCGAGCACAGATGCTCCAATGTGCAAGGACCCAGGTTCAAGCCCCTGGTTCCCACCTGCAGGGAGAAAGCTTTACAAGTGGTGAAGCTGGGCTGCAGCTGTCTCTCTGTCTCTCCTACTCTACCTCCCCCAACCCCTCCCACCTCTATCTCTACTGCTTCTATCAAATAAAGATAAGCAGTTGTCCTCCCAAGTGACCTATCTTTTAAATATATTGTATTCCTTTATATACCTATTGGATGGAGACAGAGAGATATCAACAGGGAAGGGAGAGACAGAGAGGAAGAAAGAGACACCTGCAGAACTGCTTCACCACTTGTGCAAGTGGGGTCAAGAGCTTGGACTGGAATCCTTGTGCACTGTAGCACATGCACCCTACCAGGTGCACACCAGCAGCAGGCAGGCTCTCGATGAGCTTTTTTAAAAATTTATTTATTTATTTATTTATTTCCTTTTTGTTGCCATTGTTGTTTTCACTGTTGTTGTAGTTAATGTTGTTGTTATTGATGTCGTCATCGTTGGATAGGACAGAGAGAAATAGAGAGAAGAGAAGAAGACAGAGAGGGAGAGAGAAAGATAGAAAGACAGACACCTGCAGACCTGCTTCACCACCTGTGAAGTGACCCCCCTGCAGGTGAGGAGCCGGGGCTCGAACCGGGATCCTCATGCCAGTCCTTGTGCTTCATGCCATGTGTGCTTAGCCCACTGTGCTACCTCCCCCCGACTCCCTGAACTATCTTTTAAAGCCCTATTTGGAGTTTTAAAAGTACAATTATTTTCCTCTATTTTGTAAGAAGTTCTTTAATTATTTTTCCTCTGAACTTGCTATTTTTTCTGTTCAGTTTATGATCTTATCTTTCATCTATTACTTTATAAACTATGATTCCCTTAATTTTCTTGAAAATGTAAAGTATTTTCTAAAAAAGAAAACCTAGATTCCGTATATTAAATCTGAATTCAAATGATACTTATTTTAGCATCTTAAATAGGCTTCTGGCAAAGTTTTTCCACTGCCCCTAACTTCTCTGGGATGCTTAGATTGATGTAAGTTTGCTCTCCCATGCCCTCAAATAGCATGGCTTTATTCTTAGATTTGCTACTAGTTTCCCAAAAATGTATTCAGATTCTTCTCTTAAAATGTAAATTGGCAGGGCTAGGCCATAGCTAATGGCTATGCAAAACAACTTTCATGCCTGAGGCTCTTGAGTTCACAAGTTAAAGCTGCCGCTGCACCACCATAAGCCACACCTAAGCTGTGCTCTGGCAAAAAAAAAAAAAAAGTTGGTATGATGGTGAAAAAGGACTTAAGTTAAGAGTGAGAGTATTTTGCAGATACTTGTCGTGAGGAGATGAGAAAGTGTACCCATATCTCAACAACTGTACTGTAAACAACCCCCATAAAATGATTTTAATTAATTTATTTTTGTTACCAAGGTTATTGCTGAGGCTTAGTGCTTGCACAATGACTCTGCTGCTCCTCGCAGCTTTTGTTTGTTTGTTTCCCTAATAAAGACAGAAAGAAATGCAGAGAGATGCGAAAGAGGAGGGAGAGAGAGAGAGAGAGGAAGAGTAAGAAAGGCACCTGTAGCATTACTCCACCACTTGTGAACTTTCCCCTCCACCCTGCAGGTAGGGATTGGAAGCTTCAATCCAGGTCTTCGAGCAAGATAATGTGTGCCACCACTCAGCCCCAGTTGACCTTTATCATATGTCAGACAGCTCACAACTCAGAGGTTCAGTGGCCTGACAGTTGTGGAAGGGAAGATGAACACTTTGTCAGGTATAACTAGGTCCTTTGATAAAAGTGCATTAAGTCTTTCTCAATGTGTAAGCTAGGTCAAAGCCGGGTTGACGCTTGCAGGGGTCTGTGATGAGGTGTTTGTTCTTTACCTCAGCTGACTGCCAACTCTGTTTCCAAGAGACTGGAACAGAGAAGTTCAGTGTAGGCGTCGGGGACCAGATTGGGTGACGAGACATCAAGCGTTGAACAGGGTGGGCGAAGATATCCGCGTATATCGGCAGGTCCGGTCGAGCCAGACGTGGGAAATGAACTTAGATGATGCCGCATCCCGACGAATTATCTGGCGGGGCGATGTTGCTAAGAACTGGCAGCCATGGAACCGGGGTAGAACGGATGGTTCCAGAAATTATCCTCATGGAGGAATATAATTTGGAATCGACCAAGTGGACATGGGGGCTACGGAACCATACTGGGGCACAGTATTCTGCAGTGGAATAGCATAATGCCAGAGAGGATGATCGTAGTGTGGAAGTGCTCGCACCCCATGAGGAGCTGGCCAGTCTTGCAATGATGTGATTCCTCGCGCCCACCTTTGCTGCAGTTTTTATGAGATGTTCGTGAAATGACAGAGTGCGATCGAGAGTAATGCCAAGATAGACTGGCTGGGCTTCATGCCGGATTCTCGTATCGCCAAGCTGCACATTAAGCTCACGCGAGGCATGGTGTAGATGGAAAACAGATGATACCGTTTTTGCAGTGCTAGGGATTAGTCGCCATTTTTTACAGTAATCAGATATCAGAGACATGTCTTTCGTGAGTGTTTCCTCGAGAATGTCGAACTTGGATGCCTGAGTTGCACAGCAGATGTCATCGGCGTAGATGAACTTCCTTGAAGAAGTTTCTGGGAGGTCATTGATGTAAATATTAAATAGCGTAGGAGCCAGAACAGAGCCCTGGGGGAGGCCACTTGAGACAAGTCTCCATCTGCTAGACTTGTCACCCAGATGCACCTGGAATCTTCTGTTTTGGAGAAGAAACGATATAGTGTTGGCCACCCATGGAGGCAGGCATCTTGAGATCTTGACTAGGAGACCACGGTGCCAGACCGTGTCATAGGCTGCTGTGAGATCAACAAAGACAGCACCCGTCTTTAAATTCTTCTGGAATCCATTTTCAATGTAAGTTGAGAGGGCCACGTTATGATTGGGCCATGGCCAGTGCGCCGCTATGTTCCATCGCTGGGGAGCCAGAGACGACCCGAACTGCCCCTGCGGCTATAGACAGACTATGACCCACATAGTCAATGACTGCCACCTCTCCAGATTCAAAGGAGGTCTCGAAACTTTACATCAGGCTCAACCTGACGCTGTTGACTGGCTACGGAAGAAGGGCAAACGCTAGAAGAAGAAGAATGTGTAAGCAATGGTACCAGAATCCATCTTGGAAAGGTAGTTATGGATTTGCCTTCCTCATGGTGAACTAGTCATGACAGTAAGAGGATCCTTGAGAGAACTGTTGCATGAAATTTCTACTTGGCAAGTGTAGCTAGTTGCCATCGTTCTTATTGGTTCGGAGTTGTAAAAATGATGGAAATTCAATTGGTCTTTGGCTTGTGTTTTATCTTCATCTTCCAACTTCAGCCTTTTACATGGTTTAATAACAGTGTGATCTAGCACAATGCCATTTTCTTTTTATATATTTGACTATTTATTGGATAGAGACAGAGAAATTGAAAGAGAAGAGTGGGAAAAAGAGAGCAGCTCACAGATTGTGAAGCTTCCTCTTTGCAGACTGTGGCCAGAGGCTTGAACCCAGGTCCTTGTGCATTGTAAAATGTGCACTCAACTAGCTACACCATCGCTGGGCCCCAGAATGATGTTTTCTAAGAAAGAAACTAACATTTCGTGAAGTCATCAGAGCAAGCCAATCAGCTCTAAGTTTAGAGATGGACTGTAAGCATGGCTAACTACAGCCTAGGGTCTGGACCACTGCATTGTACTCTTCACCTCTGTTTACTGAAAGCTGATGATAAAGTGCCCTGAGCTGTAAGATTATATAACATGATACCAGGGAGCTCTAGACAATACATAATACTTATAAGTCTCTTTTACCCAAATTCCTACTTCCTCACCTCAATGGATCTCTTAAATTTATACAAGTTGATAGCTTCCCTAGTCCCTTCTCATGTGAAAGGTGCACACAGACACTATAATAGCCAAAAGGCATTCAGCCAGAGAGAAAAGAAGAACAGAGATAATGAACCATCCACAAATGGAATAACCAACCTTTGCATAATTGAAAATTGATTAAATAGTTTCATGATTTCTTTGTTCATTTTCTAGGAGTCATGCTTTCTAGGGATAATCTAAGATAGAGAGCAGTTATTTGCAGTTTTTGCTCTAGACCTACTCGTGTAGTTACTTTTACCAGTGTGATTAAGATGAAGCCATTAACTGATCAATTATTCTATTTAGTTCTTCCTTTTCTTTCTAATTGAAGTTGATATTTTTCCAGGGTACAGACTGTCATGATTCAATTGGCCCAATGAAGCAAACAGAGAATTTTCCTATAACTATTCAGTCAAAGGTCAGTTGCCAGGATTTTGTTGTTCATCCCCACGCAGTAATATGTTTTCTTTTTACTTCAGTAACTTGACACCTAGATGACGCAGTTCAAATTCCCTCTGCTGTTTGCAGTGATTGATTTTTGAAGCAGGGGAAGCATCCTTTTACTGCATGAAAATTTAAGGTTACTAAGGATTGTGGGGGGCACAAAGCACTTACCTCAAATTTCGTTTCAGAGAGACTGGGGGAAAATATTAAAAACCTATTTATGTAGCTCTGCACATATTGTCTAATCCTCACAGATGCCCAGGGGAGCAGATACAAAGCACCTAACCCAGCTAAGACGTATTGGTTAAGTTCTCTTGACCATTGTTTACCCACATTTAACCATTTTTATCCTTTGGGTTATCCCATAAACTGTCAGTGTACTCCAAAAGACTAAGATACAGTAACCCAATAATACAAGCATGCATGCAAATAAACCCCTACTTGAAGCCCTTGGACAAAGCAACAACTACCCAGGAAAACTTTACAGCTTTTAACTCTTCCTATTTTGTTCAACAGAGCCTTCAACCATCTTGGATATTGCCGTATTGTTTAATTCCTTTCCTTATCACACAAGTAAGAAACTGTTAAATGATATTACTACAAGTACCAGCTACAAGTAGAACAGAAGTTGAGTTGACCTGTCCTGCATTTGCTTCCTGGATTTAGTTGAATCACAGTCTCATTTTCTTCATTTCTTTATGATTTCTTCTAGCCTCTTCATCTTCCACCTCCACCATGGAGGTGTGGACTGGGTGGCTATGCAACCGGTTAATTGCAGATACTACCATGCACAATGACCTTGGTTCAAGCCCCTGCTCCCACTTGCAGGGAGACATTTCAGGTGCATTGAAGCAGGTCTCTAGGTGTCTCTCTTTTTCTCTCCCTACCTCCCTTTTTCCTTTCAATTTCTCTCTGTCCTATCAAATATATACAAAGGGGGAAAAAAAATGGCCACAGGAGAGATGGATTCTTAGCACTGGTACCGTGCTAAGAATAACCAGCAATAACCCGGGTGGCAGTAATAATGATACATATATTTTTAAAAAGAGTGACTACTCATTGAAATTCTATTATATCTACAGGTATGCTACATCATTCCCTTTGAACTTTCAAAGACACTTAAGTGTTTGAAATAATTTTGTTTCAGAAAGAAAGAAACTGAGCTTTAACTAGAAAGCATGGGATCTTTCGTCCATGGGAAACTCACAGAACCTATGACTTGACTCAGAGAGCCATATCCCTTTCAGTTCTCTCTCATTCAAATTAATGATGAAAATTTCCATTTATATCTTTAAAAGACCCCACACAAAGAAAAGTGTGTATGATTTGAGGAGGATGTTCAAAAAAACAGCTAAGAAAAGCTTCATCTTAATACTTCTCACATCTAGTGTCTGTAAGCTTTTCTTGGTTAGAGTTTTGCTTTGTACAGTTTACTGTTGTGTAGCATGACAGGGAAGGCATGAATTAACATTTCACAAAACCTAATATTTCTACATCAATAAATATAAAATCCAGCTAATACAGAATCTCATATTATAGTTAAAGAGAAATAAAAGACAAATTTTGTATAACGAGGATTCAAACAATTTTCCCAAACTCCAAAAGCAGAAGAGGATTTCTATTAGTTTTAATCAACAACAGAAATATTTGCAGTTCATAAATTACAAAGCCAAACTGTCCATTTTTAGGAACAACATGGGTTCTCCTGTCAGTGGATGCATAGCTATTATGTGGAATAATCTGTACCCTGACCTTTTCTTCCCATTCTACTCATTTACGATAAGAAATTGACAGTGTTTGTAATTGTGTGAGGCGAACGTGATAACCACTACACTAGGAAACCAGATGACAGTGTTTGTAATTGTATGGCTTACATTTAGTTGTTGAAGCTTGGAGCTAGAAGTAACATCTGATGTAGAAGGTAAATGAAAAAAAAGGAAATAAAATCAAGAATGGGTAAGTGAGATAAGTCAGAAACAGAAGGGTGAATATGGGATGATCTCACTCACAGGCAGAAGTTGAAAAACAAGACCAAAAGAGAAAACACAAAGCAGAATGTGGACTGGAGTTGGTGTATTGCACCAAAGTAAAAGACTCTGGCGTGGGAGGTGGGGGGAGAGTCCAGGTCCTGGGACAGAGTGGTGGAGGACCCAGTGAGGGTTGTATTGTTGTGTGGAAAACTGAGAAATGTTATGTAGGCACAAACTTACTGTTGACTATAAAACATGAATCCCCTGATAAAGAAATAAAAATTAAAAATATATATATGATACTCAGGGCTTTCAGAAAAGTGAAAGAAGGTGAACATTTTATGGATTGGGTTATTATTAGAGTGAACGTTTATATAGAGAGTAGAGATAATAAGAACAGAAAGAGAAAACTGATTTTGATAGTGGGAGGGCCATGTCTTTTAATGATGCTCTCCACTATAGAAACAAAAACTGGCTTCAAACAACACAGAAGTAAAATGGTTATACCCATGTGGGCAATGGTTATGAATATTTTATTGACTGGCACTTTTTTTTTTGTCTAGTGACCCAACTTAAGGCCTGATCCAAAAGTGATTTATATATATATATGTGACTACTGACACTAGAATAATTGAAAATGAATTCTAGAAGTGCCTTTTCTAACTACGGATAATTTTCCCTCCAAAGCTGAAAATATTGCATTCTGAGCAGAGAATTTATTATACAAAGCACATTCTCACTGGGTGTGCTGACTAAGTAACCTTGTTTGAAAGGAGATAGATTATTGGTTCAGATACAAAGAGGTGAACTGGGAGTAAAGAAAAAAGCAAATTACAGACAAGATGCATCGCCTACTTTCCCTTCTCCCCTCCTGTCTATAAAATCCAATGAACTTAATAGGATTAAATGTTAATAATTCTTTTTGTGGGCTGTCAAAGAGATCAGATCTAGAAGTTCTGTAGCTATAGATTGATTGATGCAGGAGAGGGGTCTGCATTTCATTCTCTCTCTCTCTTTTTTTGGAGTGAAAGGGAAATAAATCTTTTTGTTTTATTTTTCTTATTTTTAAAATATATTTTTCCTTTATTGGGGTGATTCGAAATAATTCTGCCTTTTGAATTTTGTTCTTATTTATTTTATTTGACCAGAGCACAGTTCTAGCTATTGGTAGTACTGGGGATTGAACATTGTTTTTAAAGATATGTATTTTTTAATATTTTTATTTATTATAAAACAGAAAGAAATGAAAGGAAGGAGGAGATAGAGAGGGAGAGAGACTGAGAGATACCTGCAGTTCTGCTTCACCACTCCTGAAGATTTCCCCTGCAGGTGGGGACCAGGGACTTGAACATGAGTCCTTGAGCAGTGTAATATGTGTGCTTTGCCAGGGGTGCTACTGCCTGGCCCCTAGGGTTGGCATTTCTATAGACAACAAGGCTCACCATAACATCTGAAAAGGCAAAGCAAATTGCCTTAAGGAATATGGCTATCAGACACTCAGGGTATACATACAGTAAGTAGAGAAATACCAACAACTAAAATTGAGATATTCTGATGGCTAGGAAAAATCATTCCAAATCATCAGGGTATATGGATATGAATCAGAAAAGTTGAGTTCAAGTCATGATGTATCTTATTGGTTCCAAAGCAGTCACTTCATCTTTTGATTATTTCCTCCATGCACAGAAAAGTAATGTCATCTTTATAGTATAAACTGAAGTCAGGGAGCATGTTACCATGCACAAGGACCCAGGTTCAAGACCCCATTCCCTACCTCCAGGGGGAAGCTTCACAAATGGTGAAGCAGATCTGCAGGTGTCTATCTTCCTCTCTTTCTATTAACTCTTCCCCATCTCAGTTTCTCTCTGTCCTATCAAAGGAAATAGAAAGAAAAAAAATGAAAAAAATGGCCACCAGGAACAGGGAGTTTGTAATGCTGGCACCTAACCCCAGTGATAACCTTAGTGGCAATAAAAAAAAGCAGGGGTGGCTTGGGAAATATACTCCATATGCAACTAAAAAAGACAATATGGTGTCCTTAGGGACAAAACAGATGGAACTGGAGGTGATTACGCTTAGTGAAGGAAAAAAGTGAAAGACTGATGATTTTGAAAACCTGATGATTTTGCTTATATGTGGAATATAAGGAATTGAAACACATGAACTTAAAAAAAAGGTGACAAGGCTGTCTCTAAAATTTTGTAAGAACTGTTATGGTTATCTTGAAGGTAAGGTATCACAGAACAGAACTTTGATGTTGGGCGCAATGTGGAATTAATTATATCCCTATAATTTTAGAATCTTATAAACAATTATTAAGTCACTCATTTAAACACAGTATTTTTAAGTCATTCTTTATTTTAATACATTTCTAAAAACAAAAATTTAGCCAATGCACAAACAAAAATAATCAAGGATAGAAGCCATTTGTTCCAGAAGTAATCTGCACAAATTATCGATAGAGAACCCTACATAAAATCAGATTCTTGAACTTTTCAGATTTTTGCACATTTATACAGCAGATGGTTAATGATTGGCTATTTTAAAAAGAAAAATAAATATAAGGACTACGTTTTTGTTTTTTCAAATCTAGCCACAACTGTCTGTGAAATGAATCCAACTCTTAGCAATGTATTCAGAATGATGTTACCTGCCCATCTCCCATCCCTGACCACTAGTTTCCAGTCTCTGACAGATTAACCACATTACCTCTTCTACCCTGGAATGGGCCACTGGAATGCTCCAGAGATGAGCATTCATCTACTAAGATAGGCCCCTGGGAGCTTGCTGTCTGACTCCTAAAATATAAACTGAGACACTGAGTGGCTGAAGCAAAGGACTCTGGGGAAGAAGGGGGTGGAGGGCCTAGAGCAGGCATTGTATCCCTGATGCAGAATGATGGAAATAGAGCTAAACTGGGGTGAGAGTGTTTTGCAGACACCCATCATGGTGAGATGAGAAATTTTATCCATGTGTCAACAATTGTACTATAAGGCTTAAGCCTCCAATAAAATTATTATTATTTTAAAGAAAGTAAACAGAAACTGAACAGCTGTCCATGGTCATGTTTCCTGATGCCAATTTCTAGAGTACAAGTGAGATCCTTTGGAGAGAGGAGTGAGAAGGGTGAGGGGAGAGGAAGGGAGAGGATTGTAGAAATCAGCGTGAAACCCAGGTCCTTCTAAACTGAACTGCCTGCCAGAATGTTTCTAGAAATTCATGGGTGGGGGAAATAGTATAATAGTTATGCAAAAAGACTCTCAAGTCTGAGGCTTCAATGTCCCAGGTTCAATCCCCAACCCCCCCCCCCATAAACCAGAGCTGAACAGTTCTTTGGTGAATAAAAGTAAAATAAACACACAAACAAAACAAAACAAAAAAAACCCCAGAAACTCATTCACCAACCTAGTTGTGCTATTTTGGGATTCCCTGACGGGCATACTGAGCAGCATATGAACTTTCAGATCCGTTAAATAAGCCTGAAGTCCTTACACTTTGTACTATGTGCACGTAACCTGGTGCGCCACTACCTGACTCCCAAGAAAGTGATTTAAGACTTCCATACCAAAAGTCCCTGGTTTCATTCCTAGCACAACATATGTCAGAGCAAAGCAGTGCTCTGGTCTCTTTCTCAATCTCTCTTATAAGAAAAATAAACCTTAAAAAAAAAGTTATTTAACCTCTAAAGCCTTGATTTCTTAATCTGCATAAGGGATAAATTGGTCCTGCTTTATAAGCTCTTTCTAAAGCTTAAATAAGATTTTGTGTATAAATGGCTTACTCCAAGTCTTAAACACATCAGATATTTAGTAAATGGTAGCTATTGGAATCTCACAGATTTGAGAATTTAGAGAGTGCTGGAAAAAAAAAGGTTTTCCACCCCTCTTGGGACCCATATAACCCATTCATTCTCATAAGACTTTGAAATCTTTGGTGCTACCTACAGGCGTTCAGTTGGGGGCAGAAGCATAGGGATAAAGGAAGAACTCAGCACCTCATCATCTCCAGACAAGACACTTCTGTTTGTGTCTGCTATATTCTGAGGTTCCTAATTAAAATAATAATAATAATCAAAAGGGGGCAGTGAAATAGCTCACTAGGAGAGTGTGCTGCTTTGCCATGTGAGTGACCCATATCCAAGCCTAGTCTCCTGTGCATTGAAAAAAGTTTCAGTGCTGTGGTCTCTCTCTCTCTCTCCCTCTCTCTCTATCTCCCTCCCTGCCTATATGTATATATGATTTTATATATAAAAAATAACCAGTGTTCAAAAAATCATTTTCAAAATGATATTCTAGTACAACTTCCTAATTGTATAAATAAGGAAACAGAGACACAGTGAGCCAAGCGATTCACTTCATGGCCCAACTTGTCAGATGGCTCTAGTGAGCACATGATTCCTTGTTAATATCAGCAAGCTCAAGGGGTGTTTGTACCCAGTCACTGAGTCACCTTTGCAGGGGAATCCCCCAGTTACCAAGCCGCTATCCACACCCACTTTGGCTTGCTTTGCCAGTTCTGAGCACAAGGAATCTGACTGAAGTGAAACATGAGGTCCCCAACCAGATTTGTAATTTAAAATAATGAAAACTGGGCTGGAGAAGTAACATAATAATTATACAAAATAAGACTCTCACTTAATCATCTGGGGCCCTACTTAGGGAATCCTCGGATTCCCATACACATATGATGGGCCTTGACCTCTTAAAGAGTCCCACTCTCCACCACCACAGGTCACTTCCATAAGGAACAGCATCTTGTGGGCCCTCCCAGGACCTTATGCTCACCATAAAGCAATGACAGTAGGGATACCCTGTCTCTGAAGGGAGGCTGGGGGTATCCTGCTCTGTCACTCAAAAAAAGACTGGTCCTGAAATGAGTGCAGCCTACAATGTTCCCCAGATGTGACCATGAGCTATAAGCTCAGACCAGTAGGGACTTAGAGGTCACACAAATATATATTTGGCACTAAATATAAATACATATACATAAGCAGGCCCTAGAGCAGGTGGATGGAGGTAAATAGTTCATTTTAGCCACAAAATTTTTTTTCAGGAATGGGACCTACTCCCTGTTCTAATCCAACTTTCTAGCCCTTTTTCTCTACTCTGATACTATTCTCTCAGACAATATTCTTATCCAACCTCAGGCTAGCTACCAAACTCAGGCAAAACTACCATAGTTGTGTGCCCCCAGAAACATGCCTAAAATGCTTCTCCTAGCTTTCTTCTACCCTAAAATTCCTAATCTCATCTGCTCTCATCCCACTTTTTGGTTCCTGTTCATTAACCATTTTGCCTCACCTTAGGTCATGCCACCTTCCAGACACCAAGTTACAGATGCTACCATGACTCCATCCCGACTTCTCTGGGCAGACGACCTCACCAGTGTGTCCTGGACTCTTGCATCTCCAGAACTCTGGCCCACTAGGGAGAGATATAAATAGGCTGGAGATATGGATCGACCTGTCAACATCCATCCTCACCGAAGAAGCAGCTACAGAAGCCAGAACTCCTACCTTCTGCTCCCCATAAACAACCTTGATCCATACTCCCAGCAGGGGAGAAATGATAGGATGAAGATAAGAGGACTGCACTCCAGCTCCATCAGCACCCAGAGAGAGAGAAAGAGAGAGAGAAGGAAAAGGAGAGGGACATATGGAGGTAGTTATGATGGTATGAGTGGCTTAGAGGGGAAGAAAAGATTGAATCAGAAAAAAGGGGAAGGGGTGACTATGTATAAATGCGGACAGATAGTTGTAGAGAAGATGGTTGGCCCGTGTCTATAACCTTAGGGGAACTGTGGTGGATTGCAGTGGGGAGAGTGAAGATTCAGAACTCTGGTGTTGGGAATGGTGTGGATTCAAAGCCCTGTCGACATCTAATTTTGTAATATAAAAATAAATAAATAATTTAAAAAAGAAAAAAAGACTGAGGTCCTAGGTTCAATCCCCAGCACCACCATAAGCCACCACTGAGCCATGTTCTGGTCTCTCTCTTTCTTCAGATCTCTCTCTCATTAAAATAAATAGAATTTAAAAAAAAAAAAAAAGAAAACTATATGTAGATAATTAAAGAAAAAAATGACTCAATCTATCCTGTGGATTGAAAATTATACTGTTCATTCAACAATTTGTTTGGCTTTGTATGTTAACTCTTTTCAGCCACCAGGTTCCACATGCCAGCAGGATGCCGACCAGACTTCCCTGGACAGACGACCCCACCAGTGTGTCCTGGAGCTCCGCTTCTCCAGAGACTCACCCTACTAGGAAAAGAGAGAGGCAGGCTAGGAGTATGGATTGACCTGTCAATGCCCATGTTCAGTGGGGAAGCAATTACAGAAGCCAGACCTTCCACCTTCTGCAACCCACAATGACCCTGGGTCCATGCTCCCAGAGGGATAAAGAATGGGAAAGCTATGAAGGGAGGGGATGGGATATAGAGATCTGGTGGTGATAACTGTGTGGAATTGTACCCCTCCTATCTTACGGTTTTCTTAATGTCTCCTTTTTAAAATAAATAAATTTTGAAAAAGAAAGAAAATGATACTGTTCTCCCCTAGTATTTAATAATCATGTAATCATTATTAAATCACTAGTAAAAATAGGTAAATAAAAAATAAAAGGGGAATATGTTCACCTAAAAAAAAAAGGAAAATGATATTATCTTAAGGAAGGTATGCAAGCATAGTTAAAATCACAGAACTCTGAAGAAGAAGAAAACAGACTTGGAACAAATTCCCGATCCTCGTTAGTCGAATGCAAGCCAGGGAACCGTTCCCATTATGGTCCAGTCTAGATGTCTCTTCATCATTCATGTTCTTCTGATACAGACTGGATACCCCACCCTGGGCTGGGATGATGTTTTCTCTCTCAGTTAAGCTTTTAGACCCAGTTATGGGGAAATATTTATCTCTGCATCTGCCAGTGGCTCCAAGATGCTGAGTGTATATCCACTGACTTGTAGGAAAGTTTCTATTCTGACGAATGTCTGCTGCCAGTTAGAAACCAATCATAATTAAGCTGACATTAATAGGCCACATTTATTGAGCACTGCAGGGCTTCAGCCTGGTCACAGATTGACAGGAAGAGACTTGCACCCAACACAAGAACTGGAAGGTTCGATAGAGTTCCTGATCTAATTAGCCAGGGATGCAAACCTAATCAGAAGGGAGTAAGCTGCACAGGGCAGGAGCAGATGCAGCATACCTCAGCACAGCTTCTTTGGCTCCCCCCAAAATCTAACGGGGTTTCTCAGCTGCCAAATGCACTGTCCACACAAAAGCACAAAGAACTCTCTGTGCCGATCCTCCGTCCTTTAGAATTCAGGGTTTGAATTCTTTTCTGAAAGATCTCGTGTCAACCATTTGTTTGCCTCATAAAGCCGGCTCAAGGTCTGCTGACTTTCTCCTCTCTGCACTGGTATATAATCTCTGTTTTTGATTTGCCAAAGTTCTGGGGGACCTTTCCAGTGTTTACCTGGTGCCCCCATTCTGTGACTTCATGTAGCATCTCTTTGAATGCCCTGGAAGTGTTTCCCAACCTCTTACTCTCCCCACCTCCTCCCAGATCTTCCTAGGAGGACCTCTCATGTATGTACCAAAGGTTAAAAAATATATATATGGAAGGGAGTGTGACAAGTGCTGTGAAGAGGAACCAGTCTCTCAGGCATAAAAAAAAAAGGCATCAAAGGACAGAGAGAGGATTTGGAGCAGGGAGTGACTAGAAAGAAAAAAAAAAAAAATATATATATATATATATATACACACATATATACACACAATGCATTTTTTTCATTGATTTCTACAAGCTCAGCTACCTCCTATCAAGGCACTGCTGTCTGCTTAGTGACACAGCTAAAAGAAGCCGTTTAAGGAAAGCAGGGAGAATGCAAAGATAGTTACCACTTAATATTATCACTCTCACTTAAGTATTAAAATAAATACAAATTGTTGATTACATGATATTACTCCCATTGTACAAAAGACAGGCTGATTTCATTCTCCTTATTTTTTATCATAAGAATATTTAAATGGCCCAGGAAAGAGAAATGTTTATGCTAATGTGAGCTGTTGGCACTATGGCTTAGATTTCTGTATTCTCCTATCCAAAACAATAAAAGAAAGGCTAGAAAAGAAGGCATGAAAGATTTCAAGCATTGTATAATCTGTATGAATCATCACTCAGAGACAATGGTAGGACTCAACAGGGTTTAAGTAACTTTTTTTGTACATAATTTTTAAGATTATGGTTAAGGAGTGATGGTCATTTATTTGCTATGACTCATGGTTACTGATATGAACACCTTCTCAAAGGAGATGAGAAATTTACCCTGGGATAACTCCAGATTCATTCTCCATGAGCAAAAGAGGAAGATTGTTATGCTAGAATTCTGATGAAGAAGGAGGATGGGAATAAAGAGGGAGACCAAGGAAAGAGAATCTACTAGAACAGCAAAACTCTTAGGTTGGGTCTCTCTCTCTCTTTTTAAAATATTTTTATTTATTTATTCTTTTTTGTTGCTCTTGTTATTTTTATTGATGTCGTTGTTGTTGGATAAGACAGAGAGAATGGAGAGAGGAGGGGAAGACAGAGAGCGGGAGAGAAGGATAGACGCCTGCTGGCCTGCTTCACCGCTTGTGAAGCGACTCCCCTGCAGGTGGGGAGCCCGGCCTCGAACCAGGATCCTTACTCTGATCCTTGTGCCACCTGCGCTTAACCTGCTGTGCTACCGCCCAACTCCCTGGTTGGGTCTATTTTTACACCCTTAAATTTTGGGGGGTTTGTTGTTGTTGTTTGTTTGTTTTTGCCTCCGGGGTTGTTACTGGGCCTCGGTGCCTGCACTACGAATCTACTGCTCCTGGAGGCCATTTTTCCCACTTTGTTGTTATAGTTGTTGTTGTTGTTGTTGGAAAGGACCGAAAGAAATAGAGAGAAGGGGATGTGGGGCTCTAGAACCAGGGTCCTTTTGCCGGTCCTTGCCCTTTGAGCCATGTGCGCTTAACCCACTGCACTACCGCCCAGCCCCCTCAAGTTTCTTTTACACCATAATTTCATTCCACATTGCTTGTTTGGTATCTCCTAACACCACGTTCCTTCACCTGCTACTGGGCTCATTTCCCCGTGGGTCACCTGGATGCTAATAATAATGCTACTTTTCAAACTCTGTTTTGATAGAGTTAGAGAAAGTACTAGAAGACAATATAAGTAATTGCACAGAAAACTTTAACGTTAAAGGTTTTTCTGTGCATTATATTGGATAAATGCACACATTTCAAAGGGCATTTTAAGGCTGTCTGCATTATTGGCTGGACTTGGTTTCATGCTGATAGCACTATTTCCTCCTTTTCATGGGTGCTTAACCATATTTCAGATATTTAGTTCTTTTTCTATTTCAGCTTTTCTCTTTCCCCATTAATAGAATTAAACATTTGCTTTTATTTTTTTTTTAACTTTTCTTTGTTCTTCTGGAAACTCACCAAGGAAGTGGTACCAATGCAAATTTTCAGCATAAATTGGTTTGGAGAAAATGTGAAGCTTTCTCTTTTTTTTCAGTTTAAGTGTTGATAATCAGTGTTGTTTATTCTGTGTATATGTTTAGCTTAAATGTTGAACATTTAACTACAAATAGGCTTTAGTCCAGGCGATGACCCAATGGTAGAGCTTTGTACTTCCAAGCATTAGGTCCCAAGTTCAATCCTAGGCACTGCTCTGGTCTCTCTCTACCGCTATATCCAGCTCATTAACTAGTAAAAAAATAATAATAAATTAATGTTTACAAAAGCATTTTGGAAAATGTTTAAATAGGACTTAGTCCCTTATTTTCAGTGGTATCAAATTTGATGGGGGTAATAAACATACAAATTATTTTGTCTCTTTTTTAAGCCTCCAGGGTTATTGCAGAGGCTCAGTGCAGACACTATGAATCCATCATTCCTGGTGGCCATTTTTTTCCTTTTTTTTCTCTCTGGTTTTTATTAGATAGGACAGGGAGAAGTTGAGATAGAATGGAGAGACTGAAAGAGGGAGAGAAAGATACCTGCAGACCTGCTTCACTTCTCATGAAGTAGACCCTCAGTAGGTGGGGAATGGGGGCTTGAAACCTGGTCCTTGTGTAATAATGTGAGCCTCTACCTGACCCCCTTAGATAACTTTATCCAAGTCCTTAAGAAGAACAACAGAGAGGAGAATACATTTCCTTGGAGGAGGAAGGGATTCTGTGGCAACATTTGTTTTTTAATTTTGTTTACCAGAGCTGTGTTCAGCTCTGGCTTATGGTGGTGAGGGGGATTGAATCTGAGGCAACATTTATAAGAAGTTGATAGAATAAATGCAGGTATGTCTTGCTTCTTCCTTAGATTGCTTCCTAAAGCTTTTATTTTGAAGGGAACACATTCTCACTTGCTCTCCCAGCTGTGTAGCGAAATATAGCAGAACGAATCTTTGTGTAACAAACATTCATGCTGACAACAATCTAGCTTGTCATTTCTGTGTCTCAGAGAGATGGACACCTGTGACTGCAGTGGGTCCAATGGAATGAAACTTTATAAATGGCTCCTGTGAAACTTAACTCAATGATAGTTACAGTAGTTACATGCTCAAGCCTGGGAAGGCATCTGAGGGCCATGGGTTTGGATTTTGATTCTGTCACTTAACAAGTTAGATGACTGGTCAGATTACATAAACCCCTTGAGAGTTGACTCTGATTTTTGTTTTTAATTAGGGTGAAACAGCCATGTAACAGTATGGTAATGGTGATTAAAAAACATAACATGCAGAATGTTATAAAGTGTCATCTAGTGAATGGTTATTATTTTTTTTTATTGACTCCAAATAACTGTATCTTATGGTTCTTCTCTCTAAAAATCTTCTGTTGGGACCGGCGAGCTAGCTCATCTTGGAAGATGCCTACTTTGCCATGCAAGCAATCCAGGTTCAAGCCCCCAGTTCACTATACAGAAATGCTAGAGCGCTTAGAGAAGCTTTTTTTAGGGGGGGGATGGGGGCACATTTGGCTGAGGACTTGGATGAGTGCACACAATACAATGCACAAGGACCTGGGTTCAAGCTCCCAGTCCCCACTTGCAGGGGAAGAAGTTTCACAAGTGGTGAAACAGTGCTGAAGGTGTCTTTCAGTCTCTCTACCTTTTAATCTTCCCCTCCTCTCTCAAGTTCTCTCTGATTCTATCCAAAAATAAACAAATAAAGATTTTTTTAATATAATAAAGGAGAGAGAAGCTTCAGTGCTGTGGTGTTTTTTTCTTTCTCTGTCATTCAGACTTGGTCTCTTTCTGAAGAAGAAGTGGGCACAGAGTGAAAAAGCCCCAGCAATGACAAAAAAATAAACTAAATTAAATCAAATTCTAGGTAAAAGATCACCTGCTCCAAAAATTAGTAAAGTCATGGGGCCCTTGGAATCTATCTAAAATAAAACTACTAGCTTTTTCCAAAATGGAGACTCCAAATCTCATCTGTTATATTCTTGCCTTTAGGTTCATGATTAGTCAACAGTTTGTTCCTTTTTATATCTAAATGCTTTTTTCAGACATCAAGTTGTGGATGCAACCATGATGCCAACCTGACTTCCCTAGGCAGACAACTTCGCCAATGTACTCAGGAGGCCCACCTCTCCAGAGCCTGGCCCCACTAGGGAAAGATAGAAACACTGGGAGTATGGACTGGCCTGTCAACGTCCATGTTCAGTAAAGACACAGTTACAGAAGCCTGACCTTCCACCTTCTCATAATGATCCTGGGTCCACGTTCCCAGAGGGATAAAGAATAGAAAAGCTTTCGAGGGAGGGGACGGGATACGGAACTCTGCTGGTGGGAATTGTGTGGAATTGTACCTCTCTTATCTTATGGTCTTGTCAATATTTTTTTTTATTTAATAAATAAATTTTTAAAAAGAAATATATATAAAAGACTGCCTGCTGAATTAGAATTCATAAATCATAAACTTAATGTATGCAAGCCTAGAGTTGGAGCATGATGATGCTTATAGTGAACCACCTGTGTACACTTCGAAGATCAGAAGACCGAGGCTGGGATGGCTTCCATGACTTTCTAAGTCACTTCGCTGTTTTGAGAGTCTACACCTAGTAACCCTGGTCTGTACCAGGTTCTTCAGAGTAGACTTGTCCTCCCTACTTACCTCCCCTTCCACTGTCCCTGTAGTTTTCCCCCTACAGAAGAGCTACCCCTCTCCTCCCCAGCATTTCTGACTCATGTGAAGCTGTGCTGTTCCATCATTGATGAAGTGTGAACAGGATGCTGTTATTAATACAAACAGAGGTAGCCTCTGGGTATTATGCATTTATCAGATCCATCATCAAAATATGAAACTACAAAAGCAACTAATGAAAACAAAATGAATGTTGTTAGCTACATTAATGCTGTCATCTTTCCCAAGTGTTTCTTCGAAATGAACCAGTCCAGCGGCAAAAAATAGAACAAGCCGGGAGCACTTAGTTCCTCAGTACAGAGGATCGGAGACTCAGACTTGCTTTCCAATGTGCTAAATGGCTCGAGTGTCCATGGAAAATGATTATTAACATATGTGGACCCCCCAGGAAAATCCGGTATTCCCTTTCCCAGCATTCCCAATACAACAGTGGATCTACCAAACTGGGTCTGTATTTTGGAGCCTGATTAAGAGCTGTCCTTGCTCCTCCCCCTACTTACCTAGCTCATCTGACAGTTATCATACATACCACCATGCATAAGGACCCAGGTTTGAGCCCCTGCACCCCAGGACACTTCATAAACAGTGAAGCAGGCCTGCGGGTGTCTATCTTTCTCTCTTTCTCTCTTCCTCTCTATCTCCCCCTCCTCTCTCAATTTCTCCTTGTCCTGCCAAATAAAAATAGAAAGAAAAAAATGGACAAAACGGCCACCAAGAGTGATGGATTCATAGTGCAGGCATCAAGCTCCAGTGATAACTCTGATGGAAAAAACAAAGAAAAAAGAAAAGAAAAATTGCTTAGTCTATTCATGATATGGCAACTTCCCCTATAACTGATACTCACAATCCACATGTAGAGACTTCTAGTCAACCTCTTAGAAGCCAGAAAGCATACACTGAGCGCAAGGTGCTCAAGGATGGTGGCATTTTGACTGTAACTTGGACTATAAGGATTTTTTTTTTTTTTTTGCTTGAGATTCAGGATTTCAGAAGATAGACTCTACAACAGGGAAGTTGTATTTGAGTAACTGATCTAAAGATATTACAAAATTAGGGTTTCTTTTTCATACTTTCAGTGACCTAACATTACTTTTCACTGATAATTGGTAAGTAAGTAAGTATGATTTCTGACATCCAGATGGTATGGATCTACTAGGAAAGTTATGGACAGGCATTGCTTAATAATATGGGAGATCCTCTAAAGTCAGAGAGGAAAGAGAAAAAATGATTCTCTTTCTTAGCAAAGATTGCAGGAGGAAAGTGGGGAGGGTGTGAGATTCTACAGAGGAGGTTTAGGACATCTCAACTGATCCTTAATGAGCCAGTAGGAATTTTTGGAACAAGACTGACAAGCATTAGAAACAAGAAATAATGCATGCAAAAGATGCAATGGAGAGAAGCTGTGATAAAAATGACTGCCCTGGGGGGTTTCTGAAAAGTTTAAAATTAATCATTTTGCTCCCCAGTGTTCATTTTTCTGGTGCTACTGCACAAGAAAAATAAGAAAAGCAAAACAAAACATATGATCCTGTCATTTTGTTATGGGCAAGTAAATGTCATCACAGAGTCTTTCTATTCAGGTCCTACATGAACTATGAGCCATTTTCTGAAACAGCAGGTAGACTGAAGAATCCCACTGACCATTGCTATTCAGTCACAATCAGAGGGTAAAATTCATGAATGGGAGTTTATGCTGATCAAAGGACAGATGCTCATCTCATTTCTTTTTTGATGTACTTATTGTTTCTTCTCTTGTTTTTAAATTTACTTATTTAGGATAGAGATAGGAAGAAATTAAGTGGTTAAGAGGAGGGGAGCGAGAGGGGAAGGGACCCTGCAGTGCTGCTTTATCACTCATGAAGCTTCCCTCTTGCAGGTAGGGAGCCTGGGGTCTTGAATCCAAGTCCTTGTGCAATATAATATGTGTGCTCTACTTACTGGGTGAGCCACTTCCCAGTCCTAACTTTCTTTTGTTTCTTACTTTTTAAAGAAGTTTTATTGAATAGAGACAGAGTGGAACTGAAATAGGAAGGAAAGAGAGAGAGAGACCTGAATCACAGCTTCACCACTCAAGAAGCTTCCCCTCCCACCAGGACCAAGGGCCATTACCTTTCTAAATGTTGTTCCATTGAAGCAACCCAGGTGTCCAACAACAGATGAGTGGCTGAGCAAGTGTGGTCTGTATACACAATGGAATACTACTCAGCTATTAAAAATAGTGCTTTCACCGTTTTCAGCCCATCTTGCATGGAGCTTGAAGAAATCATGTTAAGTGAAATAAGTCAGAAACAGAAGGATGAACATGGGATGATCTCACTCTCAGGCAGAAGCTGAAAAACAAGATCAAAAGAGAAAACACAAGTAGAACCTGAACTGGAGTTGGTGTATTGCATCAAAGCAAGACTCTAGGGTGGGGGGGGGAGTAAAGGTCCTAGAAAAGGATGACAGAGGACCTAGTGGGGGGGTGTATTGTTAGGTGAAAAACTGAGAAATGTTATGCATGTACAAACTATTGTATTTACTGTCTAATGTAAAACATTAATCCCCCAATAAAGAAATGAAAAATAAATAAATGTCCCATTATAATTACTTCTTGGACAACATGAAGCTGGATCACATTGGGAATAAAATTTCATGCTGGACCTCACTAATGTGCTTCTTAATTTGACATTTGCGTTTTCCCCAGGAGAAGTTTCTAGTCAGTCAGCTTGTATAATTTCATGTTGCAGAAATGAGAGAAACAACTACTCTTACAAATGATGGTTTTTAATATGGCAGGGGGTAGGGGAAAAGACTCTCTTCCAGGTCAGGAGAATAGAGTAAACAAATGTTGGGTGATTTCTCTGAAGAGATTTAAATGCCCAGATTTGGAAAGTTTTCTTGAAAAATT